>NW_007728629.1:172583-201606 GCF_000696425.1 Galeopterus variegatus | reverse complement strand
AATCTTCACAAAATTCTGGCCACTGTAGTTAGGGAAACTAGGGAACCTAGTAAGACAGTACTGGGCAGCAAGAAGGAGCCCCTAGCAAGAGATCAGCGTTCATTCTGCAAGGAGAAAGGACACTGGGCTCGAGAATGCCCCAAGAAAAAGAAAAAGCCTCAGGCCCCCAAAGTCTTGGCCCTGCAGGAAGACAGTGATTAGAGGGCATGGGGTTCGGACCCCCTCCCCAAACCCAGGGTAACCCTTACAGTGGAGGGGAAGCCTAGTCAGTTCTTGGTAGATACTGGGGCTCAGCATTCAGTGTTACTGCAAAGAAGGGGCTACAGGGAGCAGACAATACCCATGGACTACCCGAAGAACAGTGGACGTAGGCGTGGGCCGGGTATCCCACTCGTTTATTGTCATTCCTGAGTGCCCCTACCCACTACTGGGAAGAGACCTCCTCACCAAAATGGGTGCTCAAATCCATTTAGACTCCGAGGGACCTCGGGTGTTAAACCGACAAGGAAAGCCTCTCCAGGTATTAACTCTCAGGCTGGAAGATGAATACCAATTGTTTGAGAGACAAGGGCAGGAGACTGGACAGATGGACTGGTGGTTAGAAAACTATCCCCAGGCGTGGGCAGAAACTGTAGGGGTAGGGAAGGCTAAAAACCAGCCCCCCGTCCACATAGAGCTGAAGGCTCAAGCCAGTCCTATAGCTGTCCGACAATACCCAATGTTCCGAGAAGCACATGAAGGCATCCGACCCCACATTGCCTGTTTGCTCCAGCTGGGGATTCTATGGAAGTGCCAATCAGCCTGGAACACGGCCTTGCTACCAGTCTGAAAACCTGGCACTAATGATTACTGACCAGCCCAGGACCTCCGAGAGGTAAACAAGTGGGTGACCGACCTCCACTCCACAGCTCCTAACCCCTATAATCTTTTAAGCTCTTTACCCACAGACAGGACCTGGTACTCAGCACTGGATCTCAAAGATGTATTCTTCTGCTTACCGCTGGCTGTAAAAAAGTCAAGGTTACTTTGCCTTCAAATGGAAAGATCCAGAGACTGGCCTAGCAGGGCAACTCACGTGGACCTGCCTGCCTCAAGGATTCAAAAACTTGCCCACCATATTTGACGAGGCCCTCCACCAAGACTTGGCTATGTTCTGGGCCTCAAACCCCCAGGTAACTCTGTTGCAGTATGTAGATGATCTCCTCCTGGCAGCAGCTGACGAGGAACTGTGCCTGGAAGGAACAAAGTGTCTCCTCACAGAGTTGGGAGAACTGGGCTTTCGAGCCTCTGCCAAAAAGGCTCAGATCTGCAAGTGACAGGTCAGTTACCTGGGGTACCTTCTTAAAGACGGGAAAAGATGGTTGTCTGAGGCCAGAAAAGAGACAGTGTTTCACATTCCGCCACCTACTAAGCCAAGACAAGTCAGGGAATTTTTAGGTACTGCTGGGTTCTGCCACCTATGGATAACTGGTTTTGCTGAGATGGCAGCCCCGTTATATCCCCTCACTAAGAACAGTCAGCCCTTCAAGTGGGGAAAGGGAGAACAACAGGCTTTTAACAACATCAAGATGGCCTTGATGTCCGCACCGGCTCTGGGGCTCCCCAATGTAACCAAGCCCTTCCACCTGTATGTGGCAGAAAATAAGGGGGTTACAAAGGGGGTCCTAACTCAAAAACTGGGCCCCTGGTAAAGGCCTGTAGCATATCTGTCCAAAAAACTAGACTCAGCAGCCTTGGGGTGGCCAGCTTGTCTAAAGATCATAGCGGCAGTAGCAGTTCCGGTAAAAGATGCTAACAAGTTGACTATGGGACAGAGTTTGGTAATCTCGGCACCTCATGCTTTAGAGAGAATTGTTCGCCAGCCCCCCGACCAGTGGCTCACAAATGCTCGCATGACTCACTATCAGACTCTGTTACTGAACTCAGACTGGGTTACTTTCGCTCCCCCGGTGAGCTTAAATCCAGCCACGTTGCTCCCAGACCCTGACCTTGACCCTCCTATCCATGACCGCCAACAAGTGCTTGTCAGATCAGCCTCTGACGGACGCCGAAGCCACCTGGTTCACTGACGGCTGCAGTTTTCTGGAGGAAGGAGTATGGAAGGCAGGAGCCGCTATAGTAGATGGCCAGAACCTGATATGGGCACAGGCCTTACCTGCAGGAATGTCCGCCCAGAAGGCAGAACTCATCGCCCTCACAAAAGCCCTTGAACTAGGAGAGGGCAAAAGAATCAACATCTATACATACAGCAGTTTTTGTAGACACCTTCTCTGGATTGGTGGAAGCATTCCCAACAAAGCAGGAAACTGCCACTGTCGTGGTCAAGAAAATCCTGGAAGAAATCTTCCCACACTTTGGGGTATCCAAAGTAATTGGTTCCGGTAATGGGCCCACCTTCATTACCAAGGTAAGCCAGGGAGTGGCCAGATACCTAGGGGTCAATTGGAAATTACATTGTATCTACAGACCCCAGAGTTCAGGACAGGTAGAAAGGATGAACAGAACTCTAAATTAACCTGACTAAATTAACCATGGAGACTGGCGTGGACTGGGTGGTGCTCCTTCCCTTGGCCCTGTTTAGAGCTAGGAACACCCCCTCCCGGTTCAACCTGACCCCCTTTGAAATTCTCTATGGTACCCCTGCCCCCTTGACTTTACTGGGGGACGGTTTTGAACCCACTTGCCATAGAAACAGTGATTTATATGCCAGGTTAAAAGGACTCCAAGCGGTGCAGAAGGAAGTCTGGACGCAGCTGGTGACCACCTATGAACCTGAGACCCTCGAAGTTTCTCACCAGTTCCAGGTTGGAGACACAGTCTATGTGAGATGACATCGCTCCCAGACTCTGGAATCCCACTGGAAGGGACCTTACCTGGTGGTCCTAACAACACCGATGGCTGTGAAGGTGGACAGGATCACCACTTGGATCCACGCCTTGCACGTAAAACCTGCACCACCAGCCAAAGACCAAGGATCAAAAGACGCTACCTGGAGAGTCCAGAGTTCCAAGGAGCACCCCTTCAAACTCAAAATCGTTCAGACTGGGGGTTCAGACACTTTGGATGTTGTAAGATGAAAATTTTATTTTTTCTCCTTCTGTACCTTCTGTACCTGGTAGTTTTCCCCAGAGCCTGAGAGCTTCCAGCCCACATACCCCTCAGAAATTAACTTGGTATGTTATAAATGGGGTAGGGGATACAATCTGAAACTCATCCAAAGTCACCTCAGGGTCATGGTGGCCTGAACTGTTTCCTGATGTGTGAAAATTATCCATGGGAGCCCCGCCAACTGGGATTTAGAAGGATACTTTGCTGGTACAAAAGCCCCTAAAATTCCTTACCCTATCAATAGGGTTGGAATTTCACCAGGAGTGGGATGTAGTTCTAAAAGTTGAAGACATAGGGTAAGTACCCTCACCTTCTATGTATGTCCTGGGTTCCACCGTGACAGGGAACTAAATTATAAATGTGGAAGTAAAGCAGATTATTTCTGTAAAAGCTGGGGCAGCTACAGGAATTTCAGCTTTGGCTGTTCAGTATCAAAATTACCAAAGTTTGCAGGCAGCCATAAATGCTGATATTAAAGAAATAGAAAATTCAGTTACTAAATTACAAGAGTCTCTCACCTCTCTTTCTGAGGTGGTCCTATAAAATAGAAGGGGACTAGATCTCTTGTTCCTTCAGCAGGGGTGGCTCTGTGCTGCAGTAAAAGAAGAATGTTGTTTTTACATTGATCACTCAGGGGTAATTAAAGACTCCATGGCCAAAATTAGGGAAGGCCTGGCCAAGAGAAAAAAAGAAAGGGAACAAAATCAGGGATGGTTTAAGTCATGGTTCAACTCCTCCCCATGGCTCACGACCCTCGTGTCTACCCTGCTAGGACCATTAGTTATTTTAGTATTGCTTCTGACCTTTGGTCCCTGCATTATAAATCGCTTAGTAGCATTTGTTAGAGAACGTGTTAGTACTGTCCAAATTATGATGTTAAGACAACAATATCAGGAATTAAATCAACAGGAATCAGTATTTCATGACTGAAATATGCATAAGAAAAAGGGGGGAATGTAGAGATAAAATTAACCCCCGCTTTCATAACATATGCAATTCGCTTCTGTAAAACTGCTTGCTGTGTGATAAGGTAGATTAATTAAGTTTAAATAGTATTTGAATTGCTAAAAAACCCACCAACCTTTTTGGAACATTCCATTGCCAGGGTAAAAGGGATTTCCAGGAAGGGCCTAACCACTATAAGGGTGGGCCATTCCAGGAACCCGAAGTGCACCCAGTTCCAAGAAAGGCCTAACTACTAGGTGATGGGTCACATCCCCAGTGTACCACCAATGAATTTAAAAGTCACCTCAGATGACCAATAAGCTGTGTACAACTCATCCTGTTGCCAAAGTCTGCCTACCAAACTGTATGAAAAGTGCTTGTGTTAAGAGCTTGTGGCCGCTTCTGTCCTGAAGATGGAGCGACCCCAGCATGCTAGAATAAAAACCTCTTGCTTGATTGCAGTGATCTCTGTCTCCTCGTCTTTGCGAGATGAGCCTTCCCAACAGGTAAGATTTGTGCTTTCGGGCCATTCTTACACCTGACCATTTACTTTTATTTTCCCTACACCCCACAAAACTCACTGAAGCTTGAATTGTGTCCCCCAAGTTTTATGTATTAGAAACTTGACCCCCACTGTGACTGTTAAGAGGGTGGGGAAACCCTATTATGGAAAGAAAGATGGAGCCCTGAAAACCTGATTAGATTTTAGGACCATGCAGTAGTGAATGGATTAAAAATGGTGGTCATGGGTATGGCTCTGAGGGCTTTACAAGAAGAAAAAGGAGAGTCTATCTTGTTCTCTTTCTGCTCTGCTCTCTCTACTTCCACCATCGTGCAATGTGACAAACCTGGGTCACTGTGGCCTTCACCAAGACCCTCACCAGATGTGTTCCCTGGACTTTGGACTTTCTAGCCTCCGAAATTGTAAGCAATAAATTCATTTTCTTTATAAATCACCCAGTTTCAAGTATTTGGTTATAACAGAAATGGACTAATACAAGTAATAATAACAGTAACTGTAATTACTAACCCCACTATCACTAATACTGCCACCAGTCTGAGCCCCTAGCATGCACCAGACACTGTTCAAAGTACTCTACTTTGTTGTAGTTTGTCCTCACAATAATTGTACGTAGAAAGTACTGTTAGGATCCTCATTTTACAGGGTATGAATGAATCCAAGCCTCAGAGGATTTGGAAAACTTGCCTTAGATAACTAAGAGTATAATGACCTACCTGTATATAAAAAACCTTTCTCAAGAAAATTAACCAGGGGAGCCTTGTTAATGATGATTTCAGCTTCAGTACAGATTGTCTTGTGCTGGAACACTCCTTTTACCATATATTCTCTGTGACATATTTAAATGTCAGAGATAATTTCTACTGCCAGGCCTTCCTTGATAGTACTAATTTTACACAAAACCTTAGCAAAACCTATAGTTACATTTCAATTACCCTTGAGGAATGACCTTGACACTGTAATTTTGTAGCAGTTAAACTAAAATATTATTTTTACTTAAAAAGAAGAAACATAATATAACCACAATTTTGTTATTGTGGAAAGTAGAAAAATGAGAATGTTATCTATAATTTATATATTTCTACCCTGTATTACCTTCAGGTTTAGCTGTATCATAATGAACCTATAGTTTTGCATTTGGCTCTTTCACTTAACATTATATTGAAAAATCTAATTCATTCCTAAGTCCTCTATGCTTTACTTCCTAAATACCTTCTAGATGTGATCATTTCTCCACATCTCTTCTACCACCATCCACATCCAAGCTGATATTTTCTCTTTCCTGGACTTCTAACAATATCTTCCTAACAGTTCTACATCTTAGCATATTTTTTTATATTACATGTGCATTTGGGAAAAAAGATATTTTTCATGACCAAGAATCACAGTTCAATGTATTTATTTATGAGGCTTACATATTCTGTATATTTTTTAGGCCTTTTATATCCTTATTGATATTTTTGTCCTCTGCATCCATCTAGATCTCGGAGGTGTGTTAAAATATCCTATAGATAGGTAGGATTCGTCGGTCATTTCCTTTGTTTCCTGTAGTTCTTACTTTATGGAAGTTGTTGCTTTAATTTGGTCCAGAGATCTTAGTAGTATTATGAAATATCTTTGTCTTATTTGGTCCTAAGTGTTACCTTACTTGATATTAAAAGTGTATTTTATTAGAATATGTTATTTACATTGGCATGGCACATCTTTACCAATTATTTTAATACTTGCCTTGTGAATAAATTTGGTTTATGTGTGTCTGCTGTAATAGCATAGAGTTGGATTTTGCTTTGTGAACCAATAAGACAAATCTTTATTTCATCAGTGAGGTCATCTCTTTTCTTTGCATTAACAAATTATTTATTTAGTTTTAGTTGCATGTTTTTCTATTTATATTAGTGAGCTTGTATTACAAGAACTGTTTTATTATCTGTTTTTGTTTTGTTTTACTTTGGAATTTAGGAAGGTTTGTCTTTCTTTGTAGTGGTATAATTCTATTAATACCTTAAGTCCTTTCTTACTTTAGAGTCTCTCATTTGATTTCACCATAAGCAATAAAGAAACCTGCTCCTTCATCTTTTCCTGTCCTTCTTCACTTTTCCAATTTTATATTAACTATTTTTTTGCTTTAATATTTATGATATCAAATGTACTTAAACCTATTCTACCTATTTGTCAGCTTTAACTGATCAATTTTTATTCTCAGATAATACCTATAAAGCAGTCAGCAAGCTGTATCTGCTGTGAGCATTCTTCTCTTTTCTCTTCTTATGTTTTTTGTTACTTATATTATTTCTGCATTGTCAGGCTATGTATTTCCTAATATTATTTTGTTATACTTATCTACATCTAATATTAGTATCATAGTTAAATATAATTAATGCTCAACTGCAAATCTTAGTTTGACTCTTCTGAAATTATTATGTGGTTGTTTACAGCTCAATTTCTACTGTATTTCTTAGGTTAAGCTTCTGGGCTCAACATTCTTGAGATCTTGCATGTTAGTAACTGTCTATGGTCTTTATACTTGAAGGATGGTTTGGCTGGATATTAGATTTTTCACTCACATTTTCTTTCCATAGAAATATTTTTGTTGAAAACTCTAATACAAATCCCATGGGTTGTTTGTTTGTTTTTGATTTTAATAAATAACTTGAATTTTTTTTCTGTACATTTAAAGAACATCTTGCCTTACTTTAAAGTCCAACAATTTTACTAATTTTAGTCTCAGAGTTGCTTGTTTGGGCTCTATTTCACAGGTATACAGAGTGCCCTTTCTATAGGTAGCCTTCTTTTATTTCAGGAATTATTGCTCCAGCAAATCTTTTCAAATGTGAATGCACAGTGTTCCTATTAACTGACTACATAAAGTACATGGAAAAAACACAAATGACCTATCATTTAAAAAAAATTATATTATTGTATATTCCTTCCACAATGTTAGTTACAGTAATGTTAAGAGAAGGCTGGTAATCAGTATCATTAATATCAAAGTGCACAGATACTGCAGTTAAACTGCCTGAATTTAAATACCAGCCCTGCTTCTTTATTAGGTGTGCAATCTTGGGCAAGTTTCTTAACAACTCTCTGCTTCAATTTTATCATTTATAAAATGAAAAGAATGGTGCATGTCGCAGTGTTTTTGTAAAATTAAATTAGGTAATTCACATATAAAATACTTAAATACTGATAAATCTGATCTCAAAATGCAATAAGGGCTATAGATATTTCCTTTCAGTCCACATTTTAATAAACTCAATAGGCTGCAGTCATCAGATAATTTGTCTTTCATCTTTTTTGTAATCACAAAATCCCTTTGTATAAGGAATATAGTGGAAGATACTGAAAGTATATGGGTCAAATAGAGGAAGTATGGCTTCCAAACCCAGATTTACAGTAGTCCCTCCTTATCTACAAAGGGTACTTTCCAGGATCCCCAGTGGATTCCTGGAACTGCAGATAGTACTGAACCCTATATGTACTGTTTTTCCCTATGTATGCATACATATGATAAAGTTTAATTTGTAAATTAGGCTTAGTAAAAGATTAACAATAATAACTGATAATAAAATAGAGCAGTTATGACAATATGCTATAATGAAAGTTATGTGAATGTGGTCTCTCTCCTTCTCTCTCTCTCGAAACACTGCAATATTTTCAGACCATGGTTGACCACAGGTAACTGAAATCAAGGAGAGCAAAACCACAGATAAGGGCGGACTACTCTACCACTTGTATGGGCTTGGATCCATCTATGGGTTACTTGTAAGATGGGCACAATTTTGCATGGAGCACTCTGATGTTCCACTTTTCCTAAGAGCCTTTTTCATTCCCTTTGTCTGGCTACCTTATTCTTATCTTTAAAAAATCAGGTTGGCGTCACCTCCCTCAGTGGGCAAGACCCTCTCATCACTCATTACGGACTCCCAGCACACCCTCTAATTAGCTCTTGTTTAATTCTTCTTATATTCTATGATGATCTTCTGATTACATGGCTGCTTATCCTAGAAGTGACTTATGGGTGGAGAGTATGTTTTTAAACTTGTTTACATAACATCTGAAGTTTTGTCATCGGACAATATATATTTGTCAAACTTACATTCTCTAAAGAATAATTGTAGGGATTAAATGGAAAAATATAAGTGAAATTTTTCTGAAAATGCATTAAGTATAAAATATTTAACAATTATAAATAATGGAACCCAGCTTTAAAGATTTGAATTGAAGAAATTGTGTCATTCAAATCTAAATAGATTCACTGCTATAAATAGAAGAATCAATCCACTTCATTTACATATTCCTTTCCAGATCAAACAACATTACTCGTATATCACATAGCTTTAAAAGATTTGAGTTACATTTTTAGGAGGCAGGCACATCTCTAAGAATTGGGTTATGATGTTTACATCTGTTTGAGAAGCAAACAATTGGCTGTTCATTTACCTTCCTCTGTGATATGTATAAACCCCAGAAAGCCCACAGCTTATCTCTGAGCTCTCTCAGCACTGTTCAATTATAAATGCAGTTATAAATGTCTCTGTCCTGTTAACAAAAATGCAGCATCATGTTTTCTCATATTAATGTAGAGATAAACTTGGTAAAAAGAACAAAATATAAAAGCATTGTGGACAAAGGTTAAAGGTTGTACAGATAAAAAATATTAGGGCCAATAATGTGAGATTTGTCCTTAGCATCTTCCACATCGCATTTGTGTGTTTTTCCCATCTCCAAAACATCTAAAATCTCGATTGTAGTAATATTCTGGTAGATTGAAAAAATGAGTGTGGTGTCTTAGAGTACAATTAAGAGATTCTAATAGAAAAAATTGGATTAGCTCCCATAATGGATCTCTATTCCTTAATGAAGAAAGTTTAGATTGCCTATTTAAGAATTCAATAATTATTTACATACTTTGCATATGTATCATATCCCCCCAATATATTATCTCTGCAAGATTCAGCTCTCGAATTCCAATATCTATTGAGTGTCTATTTCTTTTTTAAGCCATAGCTCCGTGATTCCTCTTCACTTCTGGCTTATAATTTTCTATTTTATAATTTCTGCATTATTTTCTGTGTGACAATTGTTACCGATTCATTTATTTATGAAACCCATATTTATTGGGGCTCCTGTATGTATGAAATGCACAGTACTTAGTGCCGGGGATTCAATGGGCGAATAGTATTATTAGATGATCCCTGACTATTGAAGTGTTCTAGGGAAGCAATGAGCACTCAATAGAAGTTAGGGTTTCCTCCACTTTTTGTACCAGGTATGCAAAGAATTTTATTTTTCATCACCTCCCTGTCTCTATCCTATCTTCCTAAAGAACCTGCATTTGACCTCTTTTCAGAAATCTAGAGCAGCTGCTAAGTAGGCAGTAGAACAGGTGATCCCATAATATAACAATTGAACCACAGGTATACTCACAATCCCAGCAAAGACAATAAATTTCCTTTTCCAGGACCTTCAATTTGAACTCAGAATTGATTCAGTCTTTGTTGGCATTCGAATAACAAGATGATAAAGAGAAGGTAACCTAGGTAGCCAGTCTCTGCTGCATTAACGAAGAATCAGAAAAACAGACACTGTCGACAGAGAGAAAAGGCTAACACAGACTTGCGGAGAGAAATAGAGACTAGAAGAAAGTAATCTTGGTTCCTGATCAATTCCCCTCTTTGAGAATCTTCTCTACATCTCCAATATTCTTCTGATACATTTTTTTCAAGTTGCTTAAGTGAGTTTGTGTGCCTTAATAACTTGACAGACATTTATCAGGCAGTAAGGGTGTAAGTAATAGAAACCTGAGAAAAACTGTGAAACATTAAGGACAGTGAAAATTCCTTCATTCAAAGAAGAGGGATGGTATTACTTATGGATGGTGAAATACTTAATAAACAGCCTCCTATATTTTCTCAGCACATACTAACACTGAATCTTAAAGAAAAGAATCTTGAAGGAAATAATCTTAAAGGAAAGGTTTGCCAGCCCAAAGAAGAAGGGAATAGCATTGCAAACATGAAAATCTCTTGTGAAAAGTACTATCTGCCTGTGAGTTGTCTTAAATTCTGAAGTTACTGAAATACAGATCAAGAAATTGGCTAAATGCTGTGTTGAATTGCAGCTGCTGAATTCTCTGTCCTGTTCGATATCTGTGGCCAAACTACACAGTTAAGCAAAAGGAATTCTGACTTTTGAAATAACATAAGGGAGAAGCTGGAGGTGATGAAGGACCCCAATTTTACCAGGTTGTTCCATGTTCTTCTTGAGGATATTTAATGCTGAATAAAATTGATAAGGTTTCCCAGTGTAATGCATCTTCAGTGATTAGAATTCAGTGTGAACCTTGGTGGATATGGCATTTCCCACATATCATGAGAACAAATTCTAGAACAGTTAATTGTTTTCCTGCCCATGTTTATTGTATCATCCATTCATTTATTCATTAATCTCTTCATTCATCAATATTCTTTTGAGCATTTAATGTGGGCATAGAGGATGCAGTAGTGAATAAAACAGTTTCTCTTCATAGAACTTATATTCTAATGGGAGAGAGAAATAAATATTGATGGAAATAAAATAAAGTAATAGAATAAAAGTGATTGTTGATGTGAAGGAGATAATACATTATTTGTGGTGGTCAGGGAAGTGTCTTGCAATAGGATAACTGAACTGAGGCCTGAATAATAAGAGCCAGCTATGCAAAAATTGGGGGGAAGAGCATTCTAAGGAGGAGAAACAGCAAGTGTGAGGACCCTGAGATGGGAGATACTTAGTGTGTTCAAGGGGCAAAAAGTTCAGAATAGCTAGAATCCAGCAAAAGATGGAGAACATAGTGAAAGATTAGATCAGGTATATTACCAAAGTCGGATTATATACAGCTTTATAGGCCATATTAAGGCATTTGGATTTTATTTCAGTTGTGATTTCAAAGATATTAAATAGTCATAAGCGGAGAAATAATATTAACTTATTTGAGCTTCAAAAAAAAAGACACTCTATATGCTTGGAGAAAGAGGAACTGAAGTGAAGCCAAGGAAGAAATAGGTTTTGCAATGCTCTAGGAGACATGAGAGTGGCTTGGGCTACAGCAGAGATGCCGAAAAGTGACCAAGAGAACAGATTGCATGTGGAGGTGAAGGAGAGAGAAGTGACTGATGATATGTTAGCTTGTGGCCTGAGATCTGGATAGACATTGTTGTCATGTCATGAATTGAGATCATGAAGTACGAAGGAAGAGTAGATTTGAGGGATGTATATCAAGAATTGGGTTTTAATTGTACACAACTTGGAATGCCTATTAGCGATTCAAGTGTAAAGGTTGAAAAGGAAACTGAATTTATGGGTTTGGAGCTCATGAACTCATTCTAGGTGCAGAAATAGATTTTGGAGTCATCAGCAAATAGATAATATTAAAAGCCAACAGCAAGACTGAATGAGGACATTTAGGTGAGTGAACATAGATAAGCGTGCCTCAGATTGTGCTGTCAGACACTAAAATGTTTATAGTTAGAAAGAAAAGGAATAGCCAGCAAAAGACATTGGAGAGTATTATATATTTAAAGAAGACTAGGGGAAAACGTATTTCAAGGAGTGATGGTCGATCATGTCATGTGTTGCTGAGAGGCTAAGTAAGAAGGGAAGATAGAAGTAATAATATGATTCAACACAATGGAAGCCACAGTGACCTGAATAAAGGGACTGAAGCCCACTCAAGTGGTCTTTAGGAGAGAATGGGGAAGAGAAATGGAGATAATAATTAAAGACAAAGAAATATTTTGAGGAATTTTGTGTTGAAGAGATGCAGAGGAATGCAGAGAAAAATCAAAGCAGGTTCTTATTTTAAAGATAGAATAAAGGAAAGCAAATTTGTGTGGAAAATCCTGGATGGGAATGATCCAGGAAGTGAGAAGGAAACTGATATTGCTGGAAAGAGGGGAAATAATGTCAGAAGTGGAGACCTTGGATAGGCAAGAAGGGATAGGATCTGGAGCAGCACTGTCCAATATAAATAAATATAATGTGAGCCACGTATGTAATATAAAATTTTCTGGTAGCCACATGAAAGACACAGAAACAGGTACAGTTTATTTTAATAATATATTTTATTTAACCTAATATATCCCAAATATTTTCATTTTGACATGCATTAATATAAAATGATTGAGATATTTTTATTCTTTGTATCATATTAAGTGTTTGAAATTGGGTCAATATTTTATACTTATAGCACATCAGTTAGGGTTAGTCGGGTATAAAGTGCTCAATAGGTTGTAAATGGAGGGTTTGGCCTGAGATAAATATATGGAAATTTCATCCATTGTAACATGAGGTAAGACAGTAACGTATATATGAAAAGAGCCATGTTTGGTAATGGGAATTTGGGGTGGTTCTTATTTGACTGTATATTTTTAAATGATGTATGAAGGAGTGTTAGACATTTTAAGAGAAGAGGACAAAGAAGAGGAGTTGTGAAATGGTCATTTTGGAGAGTGGAAGAATGAATCTGTTAGGCTCATTAGCTTCAAATAGCTGAAAATGGGTAAAGTCCTATAAGCCTAAATTTGACCATAAGCCAAATTTGACTGCTTCACGGGGGTAGCATATCATGGAGCAGTAGGACCTGATATGATTTCTACCTGGAGACCTCTGAACAGAATTCATTGTCACAGAACAAATTAAAATTAAGTATGGTGAACAGTGGCCATTACTTGAACTCAAGTCACTATAGTCTCTCTGCTTATGCCTTGGTTCGACTACAAGGCATAATAGAACCAATTGGAAGAGGCTGGCAACCTTCCACTATGTGAACAGAAAAGTGGAGAAACCCTCTTTGCAGACAGAGTGAATGAAGCATATACAGAAGTTCCTAAACTAAAAATGGGGTTATGACTTGATAAACCCATCCTAAATTGAAAATATCATGTCAATAAAGCATTTAATATACCTGACCTACCAAACATCATAGCTTGCCTTAGCCTACCTTAAACATGCTCAAATACTTACATTAACTTACAGTTGGCAAAATCATCTAATACAAAGCCTATTTTATAATAAAGTGTTGAGTATATCATGTGTTGTATTGAATACTGTACTGAAAGTGAAAAACAAGTATGGGTACTTGAAGTACAGTTTCTACTGAACATGTATCACTTTCACACCACTGTAAAGTCAAAAAAATCTTTAAGTCAAACTGATACCAGAAGAGAGGGTCTGGGGAAGCCTGATAGCAGGCCCCAACCCACTCTGTCCTCTACCAGTTTCTTGACTCTGCTACAGGAAAGAATTCAAGAGCAGAGTCACAGTAGAAAGTGAGAACAGGTTTAATGTAACAAATAGGAGATACAGATTTCACAGGGGGAGTGTGGCCTAGCACCAGAGACTGAGCAGGGCCCAAGTTTAACATAAAAGTAAGAAATATTCTACCAGTTTCTTGACTCTGCTACAGGAAAGAATTCAAGAGCAGAGTCACAGTAGAAAGTGAGAACAGGTTTAATGTAACAAATAGGAGATACAGATTTCACAGGGGGAGTGTGGCCTAGCTCCAGAGACTGAGCAGGGCCCAAGTTTAACATAAAAGTAAGAAATATACAATTAAAGTTTAGTACAAAGTACAGGCTGGCTTAAGAGTGAGCAGCTGCTTGCTGAAAGTGAGTTTGATATAAAAAGAAAGCTTACACACTTCCGCAAGCATACTTCATGGGTTGGCCCCGGGAAAGTGAGGAACAACCCTGTGTTCTGCCAGGATTCAGCTTTCATAATTTTGCTATCTAATACATATTCATGTTATTTTAATGAATATTCAATGAAGGGGATGGTTCCCAGTTATGTAACATATAGTCTTGCACATGATCAGTTGGTCTCTGTTTAGGGAGTGTTCATTGGTTAAATTCTATCTATGTGTACTGAACATATTCAGGAATATTCTGTGCTCTTTAGCATCCCTAGTGGAAGGTCATTGAAAGGATAAACTCTCTTCAACTGAGCATGCTCAGTCACTGGAGTCATATAAGCCTGTATAAATTCCTTTTACTGAGCATGCTCAGCTTTTGTATTTGTATAAGTGTGCCCGTTGTGGTCCTTATCTCCCTGTGTTGGTGCTGAAAATAGGTCCAACAAGCAACAGTAACTCTCCTCCAGGGGATGACCTAGAGGAGGGGCCTGAGACCTTGGGGAGTAGCTTGAAACCCAGAGGTGTGGCCTATAATCCAAACCCAGGAAAACTCAAAGCTATCTCAAAGCTATTTTAAGTTGGGGATCACTTGTATAGAAAGAAGCAGATATGAGAGACAAGAAAACCCTGTAAAACTGAGAGAATAACTTTCGTTCCAATTACTGGTTCAAGTCTCTGTTCAGAACGACTACTTTTCTAGGTTTAGGGTTCTAAAAAATAGCCTTTTTCCTGCTACTAAATAAATCACTCCCCTTTAACCCTAGTTTTGTGATTTCTGTGATTTGCAGCCCTGCCTCCCTCGTGTCTAGGGATAATGAGGTCCTGAATTTGATGTGGACTCAGTGGGCTGGTAGTACAGAATTGCATCGTAAGGATCTGAGTGGGGAGAGAGGCATGATCCTCTGTGCAAGGATCCATGTGCAATACATTACTATTTTACCATATACATAACTATTTTTTGGGGGGGGGAAGTAGCAAAGGCAAAATAAAACAAAAATAATCCATAATTCAATAAACATAATTGACTCTTCGTTTTCTTTTTTGGTGTGTCATTTACTGAATTGAATGCAAATATATCTTTGGCCATCAAACAGCTTCTTTTTCACAAATATCAGAAAAGATTATTACAGAAATGTATCCCTGTAAAGAACTTTTCTCATTTGACTTGTCTCCTTTATTCCATTCTACTTCTTTATTTCATTTTCAAAGAGAAGTATTATTCAGCTTTTGTTCTCTGAACTTTTTTCATTGCTGCTCTTCAAAATACCATGGAAATGCTGACATACTCTTGAAATTTCAGTGAGAAATTCCACTTGGGCTCTTGCAATTGCTATCCTGCATGGAGACAGGGCTGCTGCTGTCCAGGAGATATCTAGAGAAATTACATTTTTAATTTTTTTTCAGCATTGTGCAGTGCTTCCTTGGGAGCTCCTCTAATGCCTCAGCTTAGAGACAGCCTCTGGAATGTGAGGCCAGCTCAACAGAGCTGTCACTGTAATAGCAACAACCTAAACAGAATCTTGGAAGAGAAGAAAGAAAGCTTTGCAGCAGTTACACAGTTTTTCTGCAAAGGCGCCTCTTCTGGGTGAAATAATTAATCTGGGGCATTACCTGTTGACAAAACAGCATCCCAAAAAGCTGGAGTTAAATGCCAAAGACTTCTGAAAGCAGAAAGAAGACGACCTTCAAATTCAAGCTCCTTACTTTTGGTAGCTCCTGTAGTTGTGTGATAGGAGAAAGAATTTTCCCTAGACCTAGCATTCTGATGAGCATGGACTGTGAGATCTTTTGAGAACAAGTCAATTTTCTGCTACTACAATGGGCTAAATAATGCTACCTATTCACCAGCCCAGAGAGGAATTTGATTTTGTTTTTATTATACTGAAATCTCTCTTGATAGTCAGAGTGAGTCCATAGGGGAGCAGTAACACAACATGTATCTGCTTCTTCAATTTAGGAAATCTTGCTGAATATGTAATGGGGCAGCTGGGATAGGATTTTACAGAAGCCACCTACATACATACATATAAAGCCAGGCACATTTTTCTTATCCACCTGTTTCATCAGCTAGCTTTCTTACTCTCTCCAAGTTATCTGTACTCATGTCAAAACAGTACAGTTTACACCGAATCATCCACGTTTGTTTTCCATTTAGCAAAGATCCATCTCCCTGAAAGTGATAGTTTATGGTGTGTATACAGGCTTTTCTTTCCCCTTACTCTGAGTGCATTTCTTATATCTTCAACAAATAAAATACTAGCTGCAATTTATTGAGCATTTTTATATTTATTATATTGTCTACTAGAATGTTTCATAAGGTCAGCGAACATCTCTGCTTGTTCACCTCTGAATCACTGATACTTGTTGTCACATGTATTGACAGTTGGCTCAAGGAAGATGCTCCAAAAGTATGTACTGAATGAACAAATGATTTACATTCACATGTAAAACACCCTTGCATAAATGAAGCCGAGCAGGACCCTTTGAGGTAAAATTAGATGTAAAATTCCATACACCCAAATTCCTGGCCTTCAGTAATATGTAACATTCTAGCTAGTGATTGTAATAATTGTAGTTATTGTAGTTCAAATAAAAGGATAAAAGAAAGTAGTTACATGCAAAGGTTGAAAAGTTTTGCCAGGTATAAAGTAACAATAACTACAGATCTAAGTCAGAGTCATAACACTTTGCATTCCCCTATTTTTTTTGGGGGGGGGCGGGGTATAGATAACATCACTGATGTTATGACTCTGGATTGTCTTCCAGAAACCAAGACCTCCCCCAAAGTGGACTCATGACTACCTGCGGACCATTGGAATGTAGCCCCCAGACTGAATGGACGATTCTATGAATAATTTGTTGATTGCATTACTGGCACCTGATCAGCACTGTTCACGAGCTGATCATATGCCAAGACACTTACTCATGATTTTACCATATATAAACCTTTGTCACCAGGGAATCAGAGAACTCAAGTTTTTAGCATGAGCTGCCTGCCCTTTTTGCTTGGCACTTTTCAATAAAATTCCTATCTCTCCATCTCTCCAATCCTGGAGTCATGTATTGGCTTTACTGTCCATGGGCGAGCCAATCCTGGTTTGGTTTAGTTTGGTAACATAAATAGGTATTATTGTCTTCATTTTGTAAGGGGAGAAACCAAGGCTCAGATAAGTAACTGCCCCTTAAATCAGACAGTGAATAAGGAAAGAGCTGGATGTCTAATCCAGGTTTGTTGACCTCCACCACCTCATCCTTCCATGCTTCCTCAATATAGTTTTGATCTGGAAGTCAGCTGTGTTTTATAACAGGTTTTCACTGTAAACTGCATGCTTTATAACCAGTGCAGGAGCCAAGCACAAGCTATCTTTGCCATTCAAAAATTAGAGTGAAATACTTGTTAATTTTTCTCACTTATTTACTCAAGCACTCAAAGGAAATTTTATGTTAATGTGTTAACACAGACACAGTTGTTTTGGTTCATGTTTGCTTTGGAAACTAACCTACTCCCCTTTCCTCTTGGTTATCCAGTAAGCCTAACCTGTTACTGTACCCACCGTATCCTGCTCTAACGACCCTCTTTGCAGGTGGCTATGTGGGTGGGAGCCCTCCATAAGTTTCCATGATGGCAATAATGTTTCACCATTAGTCTCTTATGGAAGGTAATCTGAAAAACTCCTACCTTTTAATTAGCAAAAGTTGGTTTGATTAAGGTTCCTCATTCATTTTAATTTCATAAAATCTTTGTCATAAAAAGGTAACAGTAAAATACACTAAGACACCTAGATATCAGAGATCTCACCTCCATCGAGTTACTACATTTCTTTTTTCTCTGTTGATTTTCTACATCGCTTATATTTTTAATTCTTTTTCTCTTCAGGCCACTTGAATCTCCCAATATTACTTATGAGTATCTTTGTTTCTCAGTCTCACCTTCTTACCCCTGTTTATTTTGTTTGATTTGTTCATTTTTGCTGCCCTCTTTTCCCTTCATTTTATGGAATTATTCTTTAAAAGGAACATTAAGTTCTCTTTTCTAATATGTACATTTAATTTGCTCCTTGGAGAATATCTTTGGCAGGAAGAAAAGACTGCTAGCTGTTTTTTTTCTTTTCTTCTTCTTTTTTTTTTTTTGTGATGGTGGTGGAATAGCAAGTCAGCTTTTATTCAGGGATACAGGTGACCTGAGCATAGATGTTAGCCTAACCCGTCTCTCTGGTAAACCTAAAGGAGAATGGCCAGGCTAAAACCATCTCAAAGACTCACATTTAGTGAGGGGTTTTCAAAGAGGTGGTTGAGGGAATAGAAAATGGGAAATGAAAAGCAGGAGGGGATGAGGGAATAGGATGTGGGAAATGAAAAGCAGGAGGGGAGGGTAACATGAGCTGCAGGGCCTCCGTGCAAGGATCCATGTGCAAGTTCTAGCCAAGGCTCCGCATAGATTCTGTTCCCATCCTTGATGTTATCTTAGGGTTGTGCTGGATTTTGATGTGCCTCAGGGTGGAATAAGCACAGCTTTACTGATGTCTTCTTTGGTTTCAGAGTTTGGATAGTGCGTGTCTTGTGGCAAGTTCCCAACTCCAGGCTAACTAGAAAACAACATTAATTCTTTCACACAATTGCCTCCCTACTCTTGAGTTACTTTAGTTCATGTTCTCTGTTTGCTCCAAAATCATTCAGTAGAATTTTCAGGGAAGGTTCTTGGTTAACATACTTTCTTATTTATTGATTGATTGATTTTTGTTTTTATTGATTATACATATTCATGGGGCTAGAGCTGACTGTCAGCATCTGTGCCTAAGTTATGGTGAGCAAATCAATGGTATCAACATGCCCCCCACCTGAAGTTGCAATTATTCCCCATGTCCTTCCTCCCCCTCCACACACACAATCCCAGCAACCCTAGGTCTGTTCTCTCCCTCTGCAAGTTCAACGCAACACTGTGGTCTGTCTTTCCTTCCTTCTTTCTCTCTCAGCTCCCACTTAATGTACTTTCTTAACCTTCAAATATTTGAAAATGTCTTCCAGTTGCCTCTGTACAGAAATGATAACTTAGCAAGGTATATGATCCTTGGTTCAAAATTATTTTCCTTTAAAACTCTGTAGATATTGTTCCACTGTCTCCTGGCATTTAGAGTTGCAAGAGAAAAACCCAAGGTCAGCCTGACTTTTGCCCCCTTCAGGTAACTTGCTTTCTCTGTCTGGATACTTGCAGAATTTTTTCTTTATCCTTGAAATTTAAAAAACATCACTAGAATATGTCCAGGTGTTGCTTTCTTTTCATCACATTTTAAAGGCACTCTGTGCACTTTTTCCATTTGTAGTTCCGGTTCCATTAGTAGTTCTGGTTCCATTTGTAGTTCCGGTTCGCTCTTCAACTCTGGAAAATTTTCTTTAGTTAGTTCCTTAATTCTGTTTGCTTTGTCCTCTGTTTCAGCATTCCTCTTATGCATAGATTGTTATCCTGTGGACTGGCCCTCTAGGTCTCTCTTTTTGTCCTCTTTTCTTATCTTGATTTCTTTCCCCTTCTCCTCTGCATTCTGTGAGACTTTCTCTTGTTTTACATCTACTTCAGTAATTTGATTTTCTGGACAATCTAGCTTGTACCTTCTTTCTATTAATTCTCTCAACTCTCTGATACTTTTTGATTATTCTGCCCATTCCTTCTCTATCACCGCAAATAGGTTGTTAAACCCCTGTATTAAATGATTCTTAATGCTTTCTATAGCTTCTATAGTTTCTATTTCTGTTGCCATATTCGTTTCAACAGGAGGCATTTTCTCAATTACTTAGCTCTGTTCCTTTCTTCTGAACTGCAGTATTACGACCTTTTCAATAGCTCCTAGCAATGAGGACCAAAAACAAAGATTAAGCTATTCCTTCATTAACAATAAAAAAAAAAATCACACCACCCATCACACCAGCAACACACACACACACACACACACACACACACACACACACACACACACACACACACGGTTTCATGTGGAAGAGATTTGAAGACATGTAGGTATGACTTATTTTTTATGTATCCTGTTTTTCTTCTGTTTGCATTTCCATGTTGGGCTACTCTCACCAAAAATGATAAAAAAAAAAAATCATTGTGTCATTTTTTCTTCTTATTTTGTAATGCTTTCATCTGTCTCATTTTTTCTTACTCTTTTTTCCATGACACTTTAGACTTTAGGCTATCCAAAGTGAATAGATCATGTTAAAAGTATTAGGATTCTGTTGTATTTTATTTTCCCAGCAGTCAGGAAGAAAACTTTTCACTGTTCTCATAGTTTCATCAAGGTGAACACGCCAAAATGAGAGGGAAATATTAATGCCAATAGTCTAGTTTCTATGTGCCTGATGGCATCTCTAATTTTATCCCCCTTCTCCATATATCACTTTTTTTTGGCCAAAATAATATAAGTGTGCTGAGATTTTAAGGACTGGGAAAATCAAATAACTAATTTTCTCATTTGATGAGTGGCATGATTATTAGTGCTTCTCACATTTGGCACCATGAGTATTTTTGAATACCAATCCAAATATATTCAGCTGTTGAGTATTAGCTATGTCTGCTCAGGAACATTGCCAGCTGCAGGTTGCAGCAAAAGTCCTGAACTTGGAGTGCATCATATTATTCTGATGAAAAACCTACCAGACAGGGATTGACATTGTCATTAGCAAGGATTCAAAGCCTTATTGAGAAGAGATTTAGGACATCTGTGGCTTCCCAAATTCTTTCTTCAACTTGCCATGTGTCCCAGTACACAGGAATGTTTCCAAAATGAGTTCAGATAATCTTTATTCTCTGTATCTCTTATTTGGTACTTACCATATATTGCTTTACACACACACACACACACACACACACACACACACACACACACACACACACATATGTATATATGCATTACAGGACATAATGTCCTATCTTTGAAATAAAACAATGCAATTCTTTAATTATCTCTATCTAGTGTCTGACACATAATACATCCTCAATCATCATTTTTTAATGCTGATGGCCACTCAATTCCTCTTATGTTCCATTAGAGCTTCGGCTGTGTTTCTTCTTCTTACCTCTGTTTATGAACCTTTTCCTAATTTCTCGTCACTTTTGTTTTTGTTTAAATCTTTGGGAAGTATGAGATTTAAATCTGATTTTTAGGAGTTCAAGAGAAAGAGATTATACTCTGAAGATGCTTGTTAATTATGGTGTGCAGGGAAGTCTAAGGAGTGGCGAGTGGAAATGGTGACAAGCAGAAAGCTGAGGGTGGAAATAGAAGTCAGCCGCCTGAGTGGAGACAGTTGGCAAAGGCATCACTATCATCTGGTTTTATGAGGTGGGAAACTAGGAAATATTCTTTATTCCCATCATTTTCAGTGCCCTGTCAACTTTACTTCTTGAATCTGTCCAATTATCTTTATGTCACCACCCTTACTCTTGTTAAGAACCCCACTTTACCTCTGTGGAGTCCTGTAATGTTATCCTAATTGCTCCTCATTCATTTATTCATTCATTTGTTTATTATTTCATTTAATACTTGTTGAGCATCTGCCTAGGAAAACAGTAATGAATAAGAAAGATATTTTCTCTGCCTTAATAAAGTATCTAGTTTAGTGGAAGGAACATCCTTTACACGAGCTGAGTGAAATGTGATGGACACTGTGACATACAAAACAGTGGGTCTGGCCTCTTCTGCAACGAGTTCTTTACATCACGTCCAAGGTGATTTCCTAAAAATTCAAGCATACGTGTTATTCCTGTGCTTGGAGATGTTTCAGTGGTTCAACATTGCCCTTCAGATGAAGGCAGAACTCCATGGGACCCTGCACGTTCTGGCCTCTGCTTAGCTCTCTTGCCTCTTCTCATCTCTCCACTCTTTTCTTTTAGGTTCTCTGTGTTATACTATGTCTTACCTCAGGCTTTTCTAAATGCTCTCTTCTCTTTCTGCCAGTCTGCCTTCAACCCCTCTTCACTGCTTCCCTTCCTGAGTCTCAGTTTAGATTTACTTCTCCCCAGAAAACATTCACTGAACTCCTGTCTAGGTTTGGAGACCCTGTACTCTGCTGCCATAGCAACCCATATTACCCTATCATAGCACGTACATTCCACTGTAAAGTCTTGTTTAATGTTCTCTCTCTGCTGTTAGACTGTAAGTTCTATGTCTGTTCAATTTAGTTGTATCCTGAAAAAGATTTTTTGCTTGGCCAGACTAGTCAGGCACCTAAACCTTCTTCCTAGGTCCATCTGAGCACTTCCTTCTAAAATCCAGTTTTAGCAAAGAACCCTGCTAAGTCAGTTTAGTAAGAACCCCTACCCTTGATATCTGATCATCCTTAATTCTCACAGGATCCTCATTCTTCACCATCCCCCAGGTGATGTCTGATCACCCTGGCCTGTATTCAGAAAAAAATCCTGTTAGGTTGGGTTAGCCAAAATCCCCCTTACCCCGATGTTTCCTCTTAGTAATTCTCCCTCCACTGATCTGCACCCTGCTCCTTGGCTATGAAATCCTACTTTCCCATGCTGTATTAGGAGTTGAACTCAATCTCTCTCCTCCACTGCAAAACCCCATTGCTGTGGTCCCTATACCTTTCACAATCGTCCTGATAAAGTCTGCCTTACCACGCTTTAACAAGTGTCATTGAATAATTTTTTTCTTTAATAATCTCTAGATACTAACAAAGTGCCTAGGCCAAGTGCATAACAAATACATAATAAATACATTGTTATTTGTCTATTTTTCCTACAAAGGGGCTTTCAAGTTAGTCTCTTTCACACTCTTCTACCTCTTTAGTTCAGGTTTCAATTGTCACAAGAGTCTCCAAATCATTCATTTTACCTGTAATCTGGTGTGACTTAATCCATTCTGTATGTTTCAACCAGAGTAATCTCACTAGGAAGCAAATATGATCATACTATTCCATTATTTTAAGAAAGCATTTGGGGCTTCCTATCCCTGAGAGCATAAATCCCCAAGTTACTGAATGGTGTGATAGGCCCTCTAACTGTCCCTTGAAGTTGTCTGATCTTGCTGTTTTATGCTATTTCATGCCTCTTTGCTTATGGATATTTTGTTCACTCTGACTAGAACACCTTCCTACCACTTTCTACTCAAGTCTGGGAAGTTTCTATTCATCCCAAATAACATTCTCAGCCATGTGTATCCTCTCTTCCCGAGACCCTCCTCCAGTGCTAAGGAAAGTTGGTTGTTTTCTCCTTTGTGCTACTGGTGTACATTGTGCATATCTGTTAAAATGCTTTGTACGTTGTTTCAAATATTTATGCAGCTTTTTCTCTCTTACGGGACTACTCTTTTATTCTTAGCACCTAGCATTTTTACTGAACAACAACAACTAAAACAACAACAACAAAAATGGAAAATACAGAGCAAACTGCTGTAATGCAGTTAAAGTATGTTATAGCTGTATCAGCTACCACACTTTTGGCAAAAGACAATTCTTCAGTTAAAGTTACTGGGACAGAAGGATCCTAGAGGCTCAGATATCCTCAGTCAGTCATCTGAGACTAAATAATGTTCTTGATGAAATTTTCACTTCCTACCTTTGGGATAAAGATATGCCAGTAGACTCACAACTGTGGTGAGCTCCTTTTTTGCCTACCTTTACAAATATTCCTACAAAGTTTTTTTCTACCTTTACAAAATTTTCTACAAAGAGGCAGGAAATACACAGCCCAAGGTGGATTGCTAGTGTAATCTCTGAGAAACTTTAATGGACATAACTTTTCTTTTCATTCCTAGGAAAGGGGCAGTCTAAGTAATTTATGAAGCACTAGCCAGAAATTAACTATGCAAAAGCTTCCACTATCATACTCTCTATTGTAAGAAAATGGACCACAGCATGAAATATGTTTCCCAAATTGAAGTCAAGGTCAAAATATATTTTCGATATACATATGGCTTACAAAGAGCTTATAAAGGAAGGTTTGATTGCAAAGAAATATACTTTGGAGAAAAGAGGATTCTGCTAGGGTTGGGGTTGGTTAGAATAATTCTGCCAAACATGCCAGTAGCCAGGCAGATTTTGAAATTGTTAAAAGAGCTTATAAAGGAAGGTTTGATTGCAAAGAAATATACTTTGGAGAAAAGAGGATTCTGGTAGGGTTGGGGTTGGTTAGAATAATTCTGCCAAACATGCCAGTAGCCAGGCAGATTTTGAAATTGGTCGCTTGAGTCATTTTCTTTCTATCACCTTTAAAAGTTCAAAAGGTTTGATTTAGACCAAAAACTACTGGGGAAATGTCCAATTGCCCCTTGGTGTGGTTTAACAATCACTGAGACTTCTCATCTTAGAGAAAAATTTCCATTTCAGAAACACTTTTCTTGTATCTGATGAAAAGAAATGTAGAGGTCACGTATTTTAAAATTCTCATTTTCAGATGAGCACAGAATTTTAAAACTGCTTAGTTACAGGGCCACAATGGAAAAAAATATATATTTAACCAGGTTCGATGAGTGGAATTATTTCTTCTATACCTTAGACATTTTTATGTCAATAAAACAAATCTTTAGTTAAGATTAGGGGATTTTACAATAATTTAGATAGAGACTGAACTATGCTTTATGTTATTTGGAAGATCCTTTCTTTATAGATAGGGAAATTTTCAGTTTTTATTCACTGATTTTTGGATAAAGAAGATTGAAGTATTCAAAATGATTAAAGAAAAAATCTTGACATGAAGTCTGGAACATAATTATTCTATTATATTCTCTAGCACAAAACTTTTAGTTTTTAAATTTATAGTTAATATAATTCTTTAAAAATGAAACTATAATCCTTTTATTATATTATTTGGACTATAAATAACTTCTTACTTCATTAGTCCTCTTTTTCTTTTTCTAATTGGAAATATTTCACTGTATTCTACATTCATAAAATTTCTTTTATCCAAGGATTTCCAAATACTTTATAAGCATTGGTCTCATTATAATTTGGTTAAAAAAAATTAGTATGGTAAACTCAACTGTAGGGGCTTATTATACTTCCTTCTCCCCGTGCCATCCTCTTTGAATGTGGACATCTCATTGTACTTTTTTAGACTATAAAATTGCTTTTATGTAGACCCTCATATGCAGCTTCTTATAAGACACAGGTTTATAAGTAAAAGACCTTTCCCCAAAGAACTGATGACCTTTAAAGAAGATAAACCATGAATTGAAAAAACAATCAAACAAAACAACAGCAACAGCAAATCTATAGTACCAGGTAATATGTGCTAAGTATATGGGGTTAAATAGAGTGTTACTGGGGGATCGGAGTAGATTTCGTGGAATAGATGAATTTGGGTTTGAGCTTGGAAGGGTGACTGAGGGGGGGAAAAAGGACAGCGTTATAGCACAAGAAGCCCTGTGTCAGAAGTAATGAAGATTAGAGAGTATATGGTATGGCTAATAGTTCTTTGGGGACAGGAAAGGGAGACAGGCTCTTTTTTTACCCTAGACCTAAAATATAAAAAGAGTTGTTTGCATGCTTCTCTTTCTCAAATAACAGCCTAAATGATTCACCATCCACATGTCCTCCAATATTTCCAAGGTTTTCTTTTCTCTGTGTAGTTAGAAAACTCGGTAATTAAAGGGGATCCACAGTGGTATCAGGGCAGAACCAAGCATCCCCCTCAACTTAAATTCTCAACAAGAGGAGTGAATAGTTCCAAATCACTATAAGGTACTGCCACTAAAAATGTGTTCTGGAACATTTCAAACTGTTGGAAACAAGCCCACAAGAGATAAGTATAGAATGTGAGATAAAGGCAATATAATATTTCCACAACATCTGCTATGGTTTGAATGATGACGTCCCCTCTAAAATTTATATTGAAACTTAATCCCCAAAGCAACAGTGCTGAGTTTTAAATTTTATAGGTGATAAAGTCATGAGGGCTCTGTACCCTTATAAAAGGGCTTAAAGTTGAAGAGAGCACCCACTTGGCCCTCTGTCCCTTCTGCCATGAAAGGACACAGCCTTCGTTCCTTCTGGAGGATGCAACAAGAAGGCCACATTTTGGAAATGAAGACCAGGCCCTCCCTAGACACCAAACCTATCAGTATCTTGATCTTGGACTTCCAAGCCTCCAGAACTGTGAGAAATAAATTTCTGTTGCTTATAATTTTCTCAGTCTCAGATATTTTGTTACAGCAGCACAAACGGACTAAGACAAAATCCAAGCCCATGATTGGTTTAGCAGGGCATAGAACAATTGTTCTAGAACAAGTGTTGAGCTCCTGTGCTGCGTCATGGGTGACACAACCGTATTTTGATCATGCTCAGGGGACTACACACCAGTCTATGATGGGTTAGAATTTAAAAAAAAAGTTTTGTCACCACAGAGAGCTAGAGAAGCACATCATCTCTTCTCTTTAGCAAATATTCATTCCTACTACCCACAATTTTCTAGTTGTAAAGTGGTAGGTTTTATTCACAGTGTTTGCTAAAAGATTAATTTTCAGCTTTTCTTCTAAATTCAGCTACTTTTTCTCCTGACTATCGAAACTGAGAGTTTGGTGCTGTTGTCCTGATAAATAAGGCAGCCATAGAAAAGATTAATTTTCAGCTTTTCTTCTAAATTCAGCTACTTTTTCTCCTGACTATCGAAACTAAGAGTTTGGTGCTGTTGTCCTGATAAATAAGGCAGCCATAGGCAGATAACAATGCTGAAAGTTAATGAGCAGTTACTATGTGCTGCACACGATTTTAAGCACCTCACAAATAGCACTTACTGTATGTCAGTGTCCACTCAAGAAAATAGCAATCGCACTAAATATTTGAGTAGGAGCAACTTGATGTAGAGAATTGGTTATGCAGGTGTTGGAGAGCTGAGAAAGCAGAAAGGAAACATTCAGAGATGATAACTACATAAAGCAGCTGCAAGTGCTTTACTCCCCACAGCTGGGAGAACAACAGAGAATGGGGTTACTAGAATCTGGTAGATCACACAAGGGTGTTCAGGCTTTTGATGAGAGGTGTCACTTGGCTGTAGCTGACATCTTATGAATTTGAGAAACAGCCCCCTATAACCAGTGCTTCATTCTCTGAGATAATAGCATGGACAGGCTACTGTAGCATCTCTAAGGGGACAGGTGTGTTGAAATAACCTAGAAGCTTGAGCACACTGCGATGCATAATGCTGATAAACACAGCAAGAAACAGAAAGACGTTCTTTCTGCCTCCTCCTACCTTCTGTTCTCTTTCTTGTACCCCTCACTGTTCGAACCTAACAAGAGGGCCCCTAGCAAAGGCGTCTGAGAAATGTCATTTGTAGAGTCCTTCCCCAGCATCACTCTCCCAGAGCAGATTTGGGCTGAGAAACAACAGACACATAAGCACAATCATTTAACCTCATACAATTCTATGAGGCAGATAACAATTATTATCCCTATGTTGAATGAACAAACCAAAGGCCACAGATTTTAAATGAGGTGTCCAAGGCCAGGTGTTGTCAGAAGTGACTATGAGCCAGGGCAGTCTGACTCTACAGCTCCTACCCTGCCCTCTCTGCTCTACTGTCTCTTTGTTAAACTGGGTAGTAGATTTATTAAAAAGATTAGCTGAAAGAACCATGTGTTTACATAGAATTATCACTGTCTATTTTTGTGATTCCTGTTATTTATTTTGAAGTTAAAATGTTTTTTAATTTAATTATTCTAGAGTACTTAAAAGATTTTACCATTATTCTGTCTATAAAGAGAAGAAAACAGAAAAGATTTATATTTCTGAAGTCTTATATGTTTAAAATGTCTTAATACACTTAATTAATTCTATATAGAGAATATATATCAAACATATAGAATTTATATATACATAAAATAATATATATGGCTAGAGTCGTGTTGTGTGATGGGCATGGTGTTAATGGAATTTATTACTTTATTTATTTAACATATATTTATTGACCCATTCACTCATTTTACATATTGTAGATGAAGTTGAAACAGCAACGAACAAGATAGACACAGTCCCAGCTTTCAAGGATCTTAGATTTCATTTGTCTAATAAAGCAGATTGATAAATTAGGAAAAGCCAAAACAGTAAATTTCAATGAGCTAGTGGTCTTATTACTATTATTATTTTAAATAAGTAATTGAACAAAGCACAGATGTTGATTGAAGATGTAGACTTTATTCTTTATGGCTTTGCATCCCAACCAAAAGCGGAGAAGGAAGGTAATGGTCAGACTGGAAATGACCATTTTTTCAGAACATCAAAAGGTAAGAACACCAAAGGTAGAGAAGGGGCTGCCGATGGCCTCACAGAAAAAGGCTCTAAAAGTAATCAGTACTGTTTACTGATCACAAAGGCTGATTACGTTTTGTTAATAGGAGTATGCTAATTATCCTGATTTGATCATCATATATCATATACAAGTATTGATATTTAAATCTGTACCCCACAAATATGTATAGTCAATTGTTTCAATAACTGTCAAAAAAAGTAATCAGAAAAATTCAATTGGAAATACATTACAAATAAGGTTATTTAGTAATTTATTTTTATTTTTGCTAATGAAAACAACGCTTAGCAATGTAAGTTCAAGATCGGAGAGCAAATAGTTGGGAAATCTATAGGTTTCCCATCATTAATTTTAGAAATTTTCAAACGGAGCCTAGAAACATTGAGGTATAGCTTTAATTTACGATAATCAAACATATTTAGTCACTAAGACAGCAAATGAATTCAGCTTGATTTATTCTTGGTTTCTATCTATTGCAGATTTTTGCCATGCTTCTAGTTATAGGGTTGTGGGGGGCGGGGGAGGGTGGAGCTGA
>NW_007728629.1:167391-172343 GCF_000696425.1 Galeopterus variegatus | reverse complement strand
ATCATATATCATATACAAG
Organism: Galeopterus variegatus; assembly: GCF_000696425.1. Taxonomy (NCBI): domain Eukaryota; kingdom Metazoa; phylum Chordata; class Mammalia; order Dermoptera; family Cynocephalidae; genus Galeopterus; species Galeopterus variegatus. The sequence goes on along the minus strand of NW_007728629.1, from coordinate 172,324 downwards.
TATTGATATTTAAATCTGTACCCCACAAATATGTATAGTCAATTGTTTCAATAACTGTCAAAAAAAGTAATCAGAAAAATTCAATTGGAAATACATTACAAATAAGGTTATTTAGTAATTTATTTTTATTTTTGCTAATGAAAACAACTCTTAGCAATGTAAGTTCAAGATCGGAGAGCCTGTTTCAATAACTGTCAAAAAAAGTAATCAGAAAAATTCAATTGGAAATACATTACAAATAAGGTTATTTAGTCATTTATTTTTATTTTTGCTAATGAAAACAACTCTTAGCAATGTAAGTTCAAGATCGGAGAGCAAATAGTTGGGAAATCTATAGGTTTCCCATCATTAATTTTAGAAATTTTCAAACGGAGCCTAGAAACATTGAGGTATAGCTTTAATTTACGATAATCAAACATATTTAGTCACTAAGACAGCAAATGAATTCAGCTTGATTTATTCTTGGTTTCTATCTATTGCAGATTTTTGCCATGCTTCTAGTTATAGGGTTGTGGGGGGCGGGGGAGGGTGGAGCTGAAGAAATTGCATATTTGAAATATTGGTATTTCTGGAATAATGTTTTTATGGGGACATGAGAATTTTAAAAAATTTTTTTGACATGAGAAAATTTTTGACCTGAGAAATATATGGTAAAATCCAGTATAATATCTCCATCCTTTTATAATGCTTATTATGTCACAACCAGCTAGGCTCTTAACTCTAAAAATTTTTGTAGGTATATTGAGGCAGAAGCTTGAACTAGAGACAAAAGCATAAGAGAATGCACATTTCAAAATCTGAGATCTAGACTGAGCTGGATAAGCTGAGGATATTTCCCTCAGCCCCTCCACCCCAAGACAAGAAAGTAAGAGGAAGGAGTTAAACCAGGAATCTGCAAAGCAAAGGAACTGGAGTAGTTGGGAGGTGCTGCCAGAGTTGCACTTTGTAGAAGGCTTTGAGCAGTCATATGGACCTGTGAAGTCCAGTACCAAGGTAAGGCACCATTTTGGATCTCCTAAAGGTGAAATGCTCTCATCTGCAAAATCTTTTTATTATTCATTTTTTTCTTTGGGACATTTCTTGATTTTTTTTCCCTTTTGTCCAGTTCACTTTCCTCCTCCAACTTTAAGCAATGATTGCTGACTTTCCTGGAGGTTGACCTTAAACTCTGTTTCCCAGCTTCTGATTTCACATCTTTCTTTTGGCATGGTGCCTCTGAGGATTAATCCTTGGTGAGGAGTTCTTTGGTTCAGATCTGGGGCTTCCCATGCATATTCTTTGCCCTTATAGACAGCCCTATGGGTGCCCTGGACACTATTGAGATAGTTACCGAGGTCTCCTGGCCTGGACTCACCCATGTGTACAGAATGCCTGGTGTTGCCCAGCAGTAGAATAAGATTTGTCTGTAACTGTGTATCATTTTAAGCTCTCAAAGGTTTTTTAACATTTTAAACTAGTTTCAGTTTTAAAAAATGCAAAAAATATTTCACAAACTTTCTTGCTTTTAAAATCAAAGTATGATAAGCAACACTTAAGCATTTCTTGATGAAATGCTTAATGCTTAATTTTCAAAATTAACTACTATACCATCATATAAAACAGAGTACAGGCGCTAAACTAAATGGTTACAGACAGCTACATATCTTGCATCCTTATGTTGTAATTATTTTCCATTTTCTTTCCTCTTGTTAAGCTATCAAATAATCTATTTTCCAGGATCTCCCTGACTTCTTTTATAATACGTTGTTTGGAATCAGAAAACCAGTTAACCACATTGATTAAAATGATGTCTCTAAAAAAAAAAATAAGTGGCCTCTGAGTGATAGTGCATGGGGCTTTCCTGTTGGAAAAATGCAAAGTATTGAATTTCTAAACATTATCATTTATTGGGGCTGTTTAGAAGCTTTTTAAATTTACCTTTTGGTTCTCTGTTGGATTCTGAAAATTTTACGTTCTCAAACCTGCAGATAATGATGTAACTAACTAATGTTTTCATGTTATAAATAAGCAAGGAGGCAGCACAGTGTCATGAGGCCAGGTAGACATGGGGTTGGTTCTTACCAACTTGAACTTGCTGGCTTGAACAAGTGACACAGCACTTCTAAGCCTCATTCTAGTCATCTGTAGAGCAGTAGTAAATGGTGATCTGTATTGACTATCTTGTGGGGTGTAAATCAAATACTTTATGTGGAATTCTTGGTACACAGTAGGGGCTTGAAACTTGTTAGTTATTTGAATAACTATACAGGGAGACTGTCTGCTCTTATATGAGACCAAAACCCAGCTCCATTACATATCTTGAAGAAAAAAGATTTCATATGGCACATGGGGTAAAATGGATGGATTCACAGAGTTTATCTTTGTACAACCAAACTGTATCATTTACCATATGCAAAGCCATATGTGAAAGTCACTTTTTTCAGTTTTAACTATATTTGTTGTTAGAATTCAAATACTGGAAGTATCTGTCCACTCTTTAGATCATTACTCTAGTGATGACCAGATGGCCAGGAGCCAGACACCATGCTCCAACTTCCAGTGTCTCTTCCCCCACAAGACCCCAAAAGAAAATCTCAGTGAGGCAGGGCCTGTCAAGGCCAATGAGAATAATTTAATTAAATCCAGGAGGCTGGGACAGGCATAAAGGAAGGCCAGAATTAAAAATGTAAATCTGAGTGTTACTGGTTTAAAAGGCAACACTAACTCTTCAGTTTTTAATAGAGCAGTTAGTTTGGTACTACTTTGGACCATATTTCCAGACTGCTAAAGTAGTCAAAGCCTGTGACTCCAGTCGCTATTAATACACTTTTGAAGTATATTAATAAGTCTTTTAAAAACTAAGAACCTTGACCTCTTACCTGGATTCACAATGCACAGTTACACCTCTAGCCTGCCCAAGGGCTTTTCCCCAGCATCTTAAAGGTATTTACCCTTTTTTACCTAAGAGCAGGAATCTTTACCAAGAGCAAGAATCTGCAAACTACAGCCTGTGGGCCAAATCTGTTTTGTATTTCTTGCACATGGCTATTAAATTTTTAAGTGGTTGAAAAAAATCCAAAGAACGATATGTCATAAGATGTGAAAAGCATTTATAATTCCAATACTAATGCTTATAAATAAAGTTTTCTTGGGACACAGCCATGCTCATTCACTTATCTGTGACTGGTTTCGCATGGTAGAGTTGAGCAGTTGTGAAAGAGACTACTCTTAGGCAAAGCCTAAAATATTTATTATTTGGACTTTGACAAAAAGTGTTGTTGATTCCTGCTGAAGAAGATTGCAGGAGTCTGTCACCTTACCCCAGCAACATCTATCTATTCTCTTTTTGTAAGTAAGACCTTTGGTGGGAAGAGCAACAACTATAAAATATTTTAGTACTTTAAAAAAGTGCATTTAATGAAGGCTGTTTAAACACATTGCAGACATGACTGTAATACTCCAGTTCAGTATTAATTGCTGACTGTCGAATTCCCTCGTTTTAAATGACAGCACAGAGTTTAATCATGGGCACATTCTCAGGAAGTGTTCAGAGATAAAGCCCTTATGGACATTGCCCCTGACTATACCACAACTCTGAAAGCCACGTGGTGGATTTATTTAGCTGTCGAATTCCCTCGTTTTAAATGACAGCACAGAGTTTAATCATGGGCACATTCTCAGGAAGTGTTCAGAGATAAAGTCCTTATGGACATTGCCCCTGACTATACCACAACTCTGAAAGCCACGTGGTGGATTTATTTAGTCTCCACTTTCCTGGGCATGCTTAGTAATATACCTGGGCTAATATTTGTGATAGCTCAAATCATTTTCTCTCCTTTATCCTGGGGAGAGGGAATGGCAAGGAGAAGGAACACTCTGCTCCCACACTGAGACTGCCAGGAGAGGAAGAAAAAACCGTCATCATTCACTTCTCTTGTGTGAGGCAGGAGTGAAGGAATAACTAAGAAACACATTTATCAAGTGCCCATCTGTGCAGAGTGCCCCATGCTTAATTTAGGTAAATCCACACATGCACCATAAAAGGCACAGCCATTATTCTGTCGGAGCCTGAGTCTGAAATCAGAATATGAAGGTCAGACTGATGTGTGTTTCTGATTACAGAATGAAACCCTCAGACCTTCTGCTCTGTGTGGTCCAGTTGGCTCAGTCCTTCTCTCTACCCCATCTCTGCTTCTGTGCTCTGCTACTGTGGCATGACTGGGATGCAGAGCATCCTTCTTGCCTCCAAACCTTTGTTCCCTGTGAACCTTCACCTGAGGTACCCTGTCTGCTACATGCAGATAGACAAATTCTATCCAGCACTCAGGAACTCAGAAAAAATCCCCACTTCTTTTTTATTATGTCTGCTCTGAGTATTCCAAAGATATCTTCTTTAATTTCTTTTTAACATTTCAACCATTGAGTTTAGTCTTCTTATATGTCCAATTTGCATTTTCTTTAAATACTTTATTTGTGCTAGTCCTAATTATTCAATTAAATGTAAGCTCTTGAGGTCAGCTGAAGGCTGCATCTTTATTTCTAATTGAAAAGCCAAAAAGTCACACATACACACACACACACAATCATCAAAATGTCACACAGACACACACACACACAATCATCATTGCTCAGATTCCATATTTGTAAATTGGTCTATTTGCTAAAATTTATTTGTAACCCCAAATCAATACTCATGACACTTGCATGGTCATTCGTGAATATGCACAAAATGGTGAGAAATTTGAGTTGCCTGATGCATGTGTTCTTTTTCTTCTTGCTTCAGTTCTCACATTGTAAACAAACGTTCTTTTGTGGGCTACTTGCCATCTTGTTGCTTTTTGTTGGTGATTTTGCTGTTTAAAATGCTCCTGAATGTAGAGCTGAAGTGCTGTCTAGTGTGCCTAAGTACAAGAAGCTTATGATGTGCCTTATAGAGAAAATATGAGGGGTCTTC
>NW_007728629.1:165305-166933 GCF_000696425.1 Galeopterus variegatus | reverse complement strand
CTTTAAACAGAAACACACATAAATCAAGGTAATTTATTGATTGGCCAACAAAAAATGTGACTGGAAGCTCATAGGAACTTAACCCTGCACAAGGTTACTTCGGAAAGTTTGTGGAAAAATGGAATTATAACATATACAGATCTTGCCATGAACTTTCTGAAGTCTGTTCACATTGCCCCTAGTGAATTTTTCAATATTCACAAATTTAGTGTTCACAGTAACTTTATAGAACATAACTACTGTGAATAATGACAATCAACTATATATATTTTCCTTCCAAGCAAGCTAGGGCTGGTGATGGCTTCCTGGGCATTTGTCTGTACACCCTAATGGACCCAGGAGCTTGCAATGCCTAAGGCTCAGTTGCTCATTTTCCCATTCTCTGTGACCTGTCCTCTGGAGACATGCTGTTGACATTGGATTAACATTTAGACAAACAACTGAGAAGATCAGAAGTAGCACACAATTTTTATAATTGCGAAATGACTTGATGCTACCTGTCTGATACCAAACCATAGTTTTCTCCCCATATCAGCATGAATCAATAGCCTGGTTTTAACTCAATATCAATTGAAATAGTGAAAGAAAAAATAGGGTTCAATTCAGAGATGGCAAATATATGGCCCACTTGCCACTTCTCCCTTCTCCTTGTTCATGGTACATGTTGCTAATTGCTCATGGAGCCCCTGCTGCCCCCTGATGTGATTATAGAAGCATTCTCAGCACAGTGCTGTATGAGGCCACTAATAACAGATTAGACTGAGACTGCTGATTAAAATTGTTCCCCATAACAGTAAGCATAATATGTTCTTGTCTGCTTTGATAGACTCTAAATGGCATGCACAGTGTGGATTTTGTGATGCTCAATAAAAAGATTATAGGAAATAATCTTGAATGGGTTGTATATTACCAAGTCATCACATGTAATACAGGATTGTAGTGTAAACATGTATTGGTTCCTACTGTGGTTAGGCAGCCTTCACAGTGTATACAAGGAATGTGCTCATAATAACCAACACCACCAGCTAATGTTTCCAGGAATGGAAGTTTATCCTGCTGCTTTTCATTGCAAAGAAGAGTGAAGTTAGATCAGAGCAAAAACTTAATTACCATCCCCTACTTGTCTTCTCTCATTTCTCTCCCTCATACCTGATTTCTGTCATTGCTGTAGGGTCTTTCCATTTATAATGAAGCTCAAAAGGCAAGCATTAATGCATTTCATTTACTATATTATAACATCTAATTTAGAATTTACTTAAAATTTGCTATAAAATCTAGTGGACAATGCTGGAAGTTATAGGGATGCTCTGAATAAATGGGTAAGGGATATTGTACATAAATGACATGCATAGAGCAAGTTTGGATGGGATATGTTTATTTTTCCAGTTTTTTAAACGACTTGGATTTAGGAAAGTATTCAGGAAAGGATTTCCCATTTCTCCACTGTTGCCTTTAACAAATTATGTTGACTCTCCTTTTCTCATCTGTTGAGGCTGTGTTGGGCAGATGACATAATTTTTTCTGATATTAGAACACTATCTTTTTCAGATTTAAGTAGTTCAGTTCGGTCTAAAAATAAAATAAAATTCTGTCCTCTATGCAGTTTAAAGTTTTGCCTCTCCAATATC
>NW_007728629.1:163200-164696 GCF_000696425.1 Galeopterus variegatus | reverse complement strand
CAATGCTGGAAGTTATAGGGATGCTCTGAATAAATGGGTAAGGGATATTGTACATAAATGACATGCATAGAGCAAGTTTGGATGGGATATGTTTATTTTTCCAGTTTTTAAAATGACTTGGATTTAGGAAAGTATTCAGGAAAGGATTTCCCATTTCTCCACTGTTGCCTTTAACAAATTATGTTGAATCTCCCTTTCTCATCTGTTGAGGCTATGTTGGGCAGATGACATAATTTTTCTGATATTAAAACACTATCTTTTTCAGATTTAAGTAGTTCAGTTCAGTCTAAAAATAAAATAAAATTCTGTCCTCTATGCAGTTTAAAGTTTTGCCTCTCCAATATCAGGCCTGACCCATGACTTCCCAGACCAGTGACGATGAAGGGGGACAACTTCAGTTCTTTCAGTTTTCCTTGCTTCAGCTCCCTCCCACCCACCAACCCGTTGTTCTTCTGCTTTAGGCTCCTCTGGATACAAGGAGAAGGGAGATTAGAGAAAAAGGCAAAATATTACTTGCCTGGCTGTCTATAATTCGTGATTGTCTGTTTAGTGGTCTCTGTTACACAGTGTTCTCTCATGGAGCCCTTGTGTGGGTTCTTAAGAAACAGTCCCCACTCTCAGTCTTTTGCATCCATGCTCAAGACTTCTAGCCTGGAACTTACAGTTCTCCCTCAACTCCTGCCCAGGTATTTACGCTGGGGTCATTCTCTCATGCTAGCAGGAAGCCCTGGAAGGCAGGATCTTTTCATAAAGGCTCTAGCCCAGTCGCTTTTGCAATGTCTATTTGGCTTACAGGGAAACTCAAGTGTCCCTGTCCTACCAAACTCTGGAAACGAGTGCCATCCACACCTCTCTCCTCTCTCCTTGCTTTCAGGCAAGAGTCAGACACTGGTCTTTTTTAAAAAGATAAATCCTACTAAAAATATTTTAACATTTACTTGTTATTTCAAATAAATGTTATTTTAATACATGCATGTACTGCACGGGGATTCACTTAGGGTAGATTGATAGCTTTATAACTGTACGTTTCCCCCCTCTCCCTCCACCTTTAGTCTACATTTTACTTCTATGAGAACCACTCTTTATTTTGTTTATTTTTTTAGATTCCACATATGAGTGATATCATGTGATATTTGTCTTTCTTCTGTGCTTGACATTCTTCACTTAACATGATGGTTTCCAGTTCCATCTGTGTTGCCGCAAATGATAGGATATCATTTTTATTTTAAATAGCTGAGTAGTATTGTGTATATATATATTACAGTTTTTTTTTTTCTATCCAATTATCCACTGATGGACATTTAGGTTGGTTCCATCTCTTGGCATGCCTATTGTGAACAGTGCTGCAGTGAACATGGTAGTGCAGGTGTCTTTTTGATGTACTGATTTCATTTCCTTTGGGTATATACCCAGTAGTGAGATAGCTGGGTCATACAGTAAATCTATTTTTAGTTCTTTGAGGAACTTCCATACTGCTCTCCACACCAAGAGTTCCT
>NW_007728629.1:158698-162831 GCF_000696425.1 Galeopterus variegatus | reverse complement strand
TAGTGAGATAGCTGGGTCATACAGTAAATCTATTTTTAGTTCTTTGAGGAACTTCCATACTGTTTTCCACATTAAGAGTTCCTTTTTCTCTGCATCCTGGCCAGTATTTGTTAATTTTTTGTCCTGTTGATAATAGCCATTCTAACTGGGGTGAGATGATATCTCATTGTGGTTTTAATTTTCATTTCTCTGATGATTAGTGATGTTGAGCATTTTTTCATGCTCCTGTTACCTGTTTGTATGTCTTCTTTTGAAAAATGCCTCTTCAAGTCCTTTGCCTGTTTGTTTTTTTGCATTTGAGTGGTTTAAGTTCCTTACAATATTCTGGATATTAGCACTTTGTCTTATATATGCAGTTGGCAAACACTTTCCCCCATTCTGTAGTTGTCTCTTCATTTTGTTGATAGCATCCCTTGCTGTGAAGATGCTTTTTAGTTTGATGTAGTTCCATTTGCGTATTTTTGTTTTGTAGTCTCATTCAGAAAAGTGCTGCCCACTGCCATTTTGGGTAATGTTTCTCCTGTTTTCTTCTAGTAGTTTTATAGTTTTGGGTCTTAAATTTAGGTCTTTAATCTGTTTTTTTGAGTTGCCTTTGTGTATAGTGAGAGATAGGGGTCTAGTTTCAATCTTCTGCATGTGGATATCCAGTTTTGCCAGCACCATTTATTGAAGAGGCTCTCCTTTCCTCTATGTATATTCATAGTACCTTTGTTGAAAATCAGTTGGCTGAAAGTGTGTGCGGTATATTTTAGGCTCTCTATTTCATTGATCAATTTGCCTGTTTTTATGCCAGTAACATGCTGTTTTGATTACTATAGCTTTATAGTATATTTTGAAATCAGGAAGTGTGATGCCTCCAACTTTGTTCTTTTTGTTCAAGATTTCTTTCACTATACAGTGTCTTTTGTGGTTCCATACAAATTTTAAGAGCTTTTTTTCTATTTCTGTGAAGAAAGTCCTTGCAGTCCCTTGATAGTGATTGCATTGAATATGTAGATTGCTTTGGGTAGTATTGGCATTTTGATGATGTTAATTCTTGCGACTCATGAACATGGGATATCTTTCCATTTATTTGTGTCCTCTTCAATTTTTTTCACTAGTGTTTTATAGGTTTCATTGTAGAGGCCTTTCACTTCATTACATTTACTCTTAGGTATTTTCATTTTTTTTTGGTAGCTATTGTGAAAAGAATTACTTTCTTGATTTCTTCTTCCACTATTTCATTGTTGACATATAGGAAGGCTATTGATTTTTGTGTGTTGATTTTGTATCCTGCCACACTTAACTGAATTCATTTATTCTAGTAATTTTTTGTTGGAGTCTTTAGGATTTTCTGTGTATAGGATCCTATTATCTGCAAATAGGGATAGTTTGACTTCCTCCTTTCCAACTTGAATGCCCTTTATTGCTTTCTCTTGCGTCATCGCACTGGCTAGAACTTCTAGTACTCTGTTCAATAAGAGAGGGGAAAGTGGGCATCTTTGTCTTGTTCCAGATCTTAGAGAAAAGGCTTCTAATTTTTGTACATTCAGTATAGTATTAGCTGTGGGTTTGTTGTATATGACCTTCATTGTGTTGAGGCACATTCCTTGGTTCTTGCCCTGCTGGGTTTTGGACTTGTTTGGGACTTGTTGCTCCTGTCTTTTGGCCTATTTCTCCCTTTTGGAATGGGAATATGTACTCCATGTTTGTCCCACCATTGCTTCTTGGAAGTAGATAACTTGTTTTAATTTCACAGGTGGGACTTTGGATCTTTTGGGTTGAAACAAGACTTTGGGGATGGAATGAATGTATTTACCTATGAGAAAGACATGAAATTTGGGGGCCAGGGGTAGAATGATAAGGATTGAATTGAGTCCCTCAAGTTCTATATATTAGAAGCTTGATCCCCATTGTGACTGCTGAGGGTGGGAAATCCTATTGTGGTGGTTGAAAGGTGAATGAAGAGGTGATTAGATTGTAGGACCATGCCATAGTGAATGGATTGATAATGGTGGTCACAGCATGGTTCTGAGGGCTTCGGAAGGACAGCACATGAGTGTCTCTCTGCTCTTGCATTTTCTGCCATGTGAGACCCTTGTGTCACTGAAGCCACCACAAAAGAAGACCCTCGCCAGAATATGTTTCCTGGACTTTGGACTCCCCAGCATTTAAAGCTGTAAGCAATAAATTTTGTTTTCTTTATAAATCACTGAGTTTCACATATTTATGTGAAGCAACAGAAACGGACTAATATAATGGAAAAAACAACAACAACAACAAAAAAGGGAATGCTATGCTTTGGCATCATTCCTCCCTATTTTTTGACAAGTTTTTTGTTTCAAGATACATCTTTTAATATTGCTTTTCTCTTCTATGGTTGTTGCATATATTAGTGACTTGTTAGATTTGTCCTTTAGTCTTCATACTAAGAATGCAAGTGGTTTATTCACCACCCTTATGACATTGGAGTATTCTGAGGTTGTCTGTGGACTTACTTTACTAATCATTTATGTGTTTTCAAATGTTCTTTTGCTGTTTCTTAGCATCATCTTCTTTCAGATTGAAGAACTCCCTTTAGCATTTCTTGTAAGGCAGGTCTAGTACTGATGGATTCCCTTAGCTTTTGTTTGTCTGGAAAAACTTTATTTCTCCTTTGTATTTGAAGTTTAGTTTTGCTGGATACAGAATTCTTGGCTGACAATCTTTATCCTTCAGCACTCTGAATATATCATTCCATTCTTTTCTGGTCTGTAGGGTTTTTACTGAGAAATCCACTGAGAGATGTATTGGGGCTCCATTGAATGTTGTTTGTTTCTTTTCTCTTGCTGCTTTCAGTATTCTTTTCTTTGGCTTTTATAATTTATTATGATGTGTCTTGGGGTGTCCCCCCTTGGATTGAATTTAACTGGTGACCTCTGAGCTTCCTATACCTGGATTCTGTCATCTTTCTCCATATTTGAGAAATTTTCAGCCATTATTTTTCTGAATCTGCTTTCTATATATCTCTTCCTTTTTCCTCTCCTTCAGGTATGCCAACTATGCAGAGGTTATTTTGCTTGAGGGAGTCTCATATTTGCTGTGTTTCTGGTTCATTTTTTCTTATTCTTTTTTCTTTTTGCTCCTCTGATTGGATAATTTCATGTGTTTTATCTTTGAGCTCACTGATTCTTTCCTCTGTTTAAGTTTGCTGTTGGAGCTCTCTACTGAGTTTTTCTCAGATAATGAATTCTTTATTTTCTAGAATTTCTATTTGTTTTTTAAAATTTGATTCTATTCCTTTGTTAAGTCTTTTGTTCTGCTCCTGAATTATTTTGCAGATATCATTTAATCATCTCTCTGTATTTTCTTGTGACTCCCTGAACATACTTAAGAGGGTTATCCTCTGTCACAAATTTCATAGATCTGCTGTTCTTCTGCATCTACTACTGGTGCTTTGTTTGTTTCATTTGATGGAAACATATTTCTCTGTTCTTTCTTGGTCTTTTTGTCTTTACATGGATGTCTAGGCATTTGAGGAGACTGCTGTCTGCTGCTGATTCTCTGGGGATGGCATTTTGTGAGGATTGTTAATCACTTCTGGGTCTGGGCTGTGTGGAAATTCTGGCCCAAGATGCTGTCTTGCAGACCGAGATCCCTGCAGTTCTATTGCCCTATTTCCACTGAAACCAGCTGCCCACACTGTGCCCCATGTTCTCCTGGTAGGCCAGCCTTTCTCCTGCCTTCCAACTGCTTGCAGTGGGGCAGGTCATGTATACAACCCTGGTGGTAACTCGCCAGCCTCTGGGTGGCTCTTTTCTCTATTCAGTTGCAGCACACTTGCTCCTATGTGGGTCAGGGGTAATCCTGACAGTGGTCTTTATGTCCTGTGGGTAGGCGTGGTGTGCTCTGAAGCCCTTCTCTCCCCTGCCATCTCCAAGCAGGTTTACACGAAGGCTGCCATGGCTTTTTTTTGGCTTTGATTCATGTGTATTAGCTAGTCTCCACCTTCATACCAGTCTGGCTCAGACCAATAGGCACCAGAATCCCTATACCCTCTCACTGTTGCATCTTGAGGCTTCATGAGCTCTGCAGGTCTGTCCTCCTCTTCCCCCAACTCCAGCAGTTCCAGGTTAGCAGTCTTTGCTGTTTAACAGTTGTAAATTGGGTACTTG
>NW_007728629.1:156758-157821 GCF_000696425.1 Galeopterus variegatus | reverse complement strand
CAACTCCAGCAGTTCCAGGTTAGCAGTCTTTGCTGTTTAACAGTTGTAAATTGGGTACTTGTGGGAAGGTGCAATGCTGGGTATCATCTATTCTGCCATCTTGACGACATCACCCATATACTGGTCTTCATGCTCCCCGAATTCCGAGGGACAGATGCCAAATTTTCCAAAGATCTTTTTCACTGCATAAAATCTTTCTCTTATAGTAGTATCCAATGCATAGTCTCAAAAAATGTTAAGTCAGAGGTCAATATCTCTTCCATGTGACTGACTCTCAGTTTCATTTTCAAGAGGTGGCTTGCTGCCTCCTCTCACTTAGCTTGGAATTAAGGAGAAGATGCATCGTCTTCCCTTCCATCATAGGAAGAAAAGAGAAATACCATAGTACCCTTTGTTTCTACTAATTTGCTTCCATTGTCCTTTCCTCTCTGATCAATCTTTCTTGATTTTCTTGTCTTTCCTTATATAGGGCCAAGGTGGACGGTACGTGCTAAGGGTTGCAGAGGTGATTTTTTCTACTTTATAGGAAGTCCTGTGGGGATACTGCATTTGATCTATCATTCATTGCCTTCAGCTTTGGGGCCTCATCAGAAAAGCAGAAACTTAGCATAATATACACAGTACACTTGTAAAGCAAGCCAACCCTATAGCTATTTGGGATGGTTTCAGATTACTTTTTATATACTCACAGGAGAGATAAGGATATAGATGTCAGTTTAACCATGTGATGGTTGAATTCCCTTTGTAACACTCATGTTGATAATTTATTCAGCCTCAACACCTTCAGTTATGACGACAACTTGTATTTGGAAACAGCTTTAGTTGGAAGTCCATCCATGTGTCAAACCAAAGTCTGCTTCTCTGTAATCTCTCCCCAACATTCCTTCTTATTCTGTTCTTTGAAGCTAAACAAGACAAGCTGTTCTTTCCTGAGAAACTTTTACATGAGTGTCTTTAAATATCTAAGGATAACAAAGATGTTTTGTGCCTTTTTTCTTCCTGGAAGACTCAAAATTCCCATCAACTCCAATTATTCCATAATGAGAATGTTTCAAATCCTGTC
>NW_007728629.1:152232-155063 GCF_000696425.1 Galeopterus variegatus | reverse complement strand
TGGTGTTGTTGTTCATTTGAACTGTCTTTTACATGTAATAAATAAATAAATAAATAAATAAATAAATAAGGCAAATAAAAGTAATCCTGATGAATTCCATTCTAATTTCTATTGTGCATCTAACAGGTTTGTAGAGTTTATTATGCAGATCGTATTTCAAAATATATAGTTTGGGAGCTGATGTCAAAAAATAACTTATAAATCTATTTTGACCATTAATTATAAAACTATTATCTTTCCGTTAACCATGTCATTATTTATTGTATGTTCAAGCATGCTTTGCTTCTCTTCTGGATCCATTTTTCTCCCCTGGTGGAGAAATGCCTTTAGTTATATAATGAATCACCATGGAGAAATCATGTTAGATTATACATAAACTTATCAGACTTGGCTATTTAAAATTTGTCATTGTAAGTACCTGAACAAAGAAAGGAGGAGAAATGAATGTGAGGAATCAGCTGAAGATTAGTGCTTTAGAGTGAGTCTGGAACAGCTTTGCCTGTGGTCTGAATTATTGCTTTCACATTTTTAGAGCATTTATCTAAGGGTCCTTCTTAAAACCAAAGGCAATTTTTCGGACCTTTTGATGATTATGTCCACTAGAAACAGAAGTGTGTTCCAGTAATAGTCTGATTTCTATTTATATGACATCAACACTTTAAGTAGTTTTCCTATATTTCTTAGTCCCTGTAACCAAAATTTAAATTTTGTCTCCTCTCTCACATTTAGCACATCACTGGTGCTCAATAAATGTTTAACAGTTGGGATACTTACATTTAACAGCTGCAACACTGACTCCAAGGGCAGCTGCATTTTAATGGTGTGTGAAGTGATTTATATGTAAGCTGCTAAAGCTCCTAACTAAAACACTTAGCACTTTAGCCTCCTCTGGGACAAAAGGTGATAGATTAAGGTAAAATGAAATTATTATTTAATTCCGAAAGAGGTAAATTATACTGGCAAAATGCTATTTGATGTTACTGGCAAACCGCTGTGGTCTGATGCTTTGTTGCCACCAGGAAATGTGGTCCAGTGGTTGGAGCTGTGGTGAAGAAGGCAGGAGTCCTGGGTACTATTTCTGGTTATTTCTCTGACTTCCTGGGTGACCTTGGGCAACTCACTTAACCTCCTCATGCCTCAGTCTCTCTCCCTAGGAGTTGAAGGAACAGGGAAATGTTTTTCAAGCTTGTGCTCTGAAAGGACATTTTAAGAGTAAAACTTTGAAATGCTTCATTTGGCAATAACATTTTTGCAGTAATGGGAGATTTGTTTTTCTCCCAGCTGCATTGTTGGCTGTTAGAAAGGCAGAATGTATTAATATGTCCTCAGCCAGAACACACAAAGTGAGTCCTCACAGTGACCATGGGCACAGAAGACTGCATTTCAGAGCAGATCTATATCACTGCCAAAAGCTCTTTGATTCCACACCCNTCTGGACACTATTTGCCAGGTGCGGTTTGACCTACACCACGTAGGAAGGAAGAATCATCATGCTTATTTTGGGATATGCTGCTTATAAATCCACCCTTCACACTCCCCAGACTCATTTTTTCTGGTGGAATCCTATTCATTTGTTAGAATTTAGACGTCTTCCATTATATCTCTCTTCTTCCTCTTCTTCTGTTCTGAAATATCACTTAATATATACACCTTTATTTTGGTATATAACCCATTGAATAGTGAATTAATCAATTAATTAATTAATTTTATATTTATTTTCCCACCACATGCTAAGCTCTTGAGGCAAAGACAATGTGTTGTTCATCACTGGATATCCCTTATGTCTGGCACAAGCTGGAGACTTGATAAATGGTGTTGAATGAGTGGATAAGTGTCTGCAGCCTAAAACTACCTTCAGCCTTCTTAGCAGTTGTACCATATTGTACCATGATGGGCACCTTGCCAACTTACATTTCTGAGATCTTTTCACTTTTGCTCAGCTAAACCAGGTTTTCTCCATTATACTTACACCTATGTAAAATACGTATTCTGGGCCGGCCTGTGGCTCACTCGGTAGAGTGTGGTGTTGATAACACCAAGGCCACGGGTTCGGATCCCATATAGGGATGGCCAGTTTGCTCACTGGCTGAGCGTGGTGCTGACAACACCAAGCCAAGGGTTGAGATCCCCTTACCGGTCATCTTTTAAAAAAAAAAAAAATAAAATAAAATAAAATACGTATTTTAACCCTACATATATACTGAAAAGTTAATATCTGAAAAGTGTACTTTAATATAAAACAATCCCAAATTTATTTAAGCTATTCATTAATCCAGAGTAGACTCTATATTAACTCATGATATAACAGGTACTTGACAACAATTAAACTTTCTTTTAGCCAGTCTTTTCATTCCTTCTGATTAGCCTCTGTATATACAAAATATACATTCCTGAAATGCCCTCTTGTGAACCCAGAAATCAACAAAAACAACAAACTAAAGCAGATAATTGTTTTTTTGCTTTTGTTTTATTTAGATAGCAGCGAGGACAGTGAGGGAAGAATAAGCTGCTCATTTCTATTCCCAACCCATATGTTTTGGATGATGTGATACCTTTTTTAGTTCATGTCTGCAGTTCTTCATGTAGGTTCCTTTACTGTGTTTCTATGCCTCTTCCTCCCTGAAGGCGCGATCAACCTGTTCATTTCTGAAAGCAATCATTTAGTGCAAAGTGACTGAAAGTTTGCTCTCAGCCCTAGAATCCTGGACAGATACAGTAGAAACTCACTTCTCCGCCTGGGTATTTTTTTTTTTTTTTTTTTTGGTGTTGTTGTTCATTTGAACTGTCTTTTACATGTAATAAATAAATAAATAAATAAATAAATAAATAAA
>NW_007728629.1:122147-151589 GCF_000696425.1 Galeopterus variegatus | reverse complement strand
TTTCTGGTTATTTCTCTGACTTCCTGGGTGACCTTGGGCAACTCACTTAACCACCTCATGCCTCAGTCTCTCTCCCTAGGAGTTGAAGGAACAGGGAAATGTTTTTCAAGCTTGTGCTCTGAAAGGACATTTTAAGAGTAAAAATTTGAAATGCTTCACTTGGCAATAACATTTTTGCAGTAATGGGAGATTTGTTTTTCTCCCAGCTGCATTGTTGGCTGTTAGAAAGGCAGAATGTATTAATATGTCCTCAGCCAGAACACACCAAGTGAGTCCTCACAGTGACCATGGGCACAGAAGACTGCATTTCAGAGCAGATCTATATCACTGCCAAAAGCTCTTTGATTCCACACCCATCCACACACACTTCTAATGACTTTGTCCTCACCATATTTTATAGATTTTGAAGAAAAGGATTAAGCACTTTTCTGAATCCTTTGGGGGTGAAAGCAGTCTGGACTGTGAATCAACTATGACAGTTAGAGAAGAACATGTTCATGTGTTTGAGAAAAATAACAAACAAAACACCAAACTTAAAGCTTCTGCTGATTCTTTAGTTGAACAGGGTAGAGGACCACAGAGGTGTCCTTGTCCCTGTCTATTTCAGCCTGGGGAGCCTGTTGAATGGGGAGGTCGTGTATCTGGAACAGGTGGCATTTCGGAATCTGTAGAGACTGCATCTTGAATTCTGATCACTTTGCTTTACTCTACCTTCCTGTAACAGCTACTTAGGCAGCTGTATTTCAGACAATGCCTCAACAGACATATAACAAGTCATCCACACCACTGGTGAAATGTAGGTTCCTCAGGAAATTGGTAGGTGTGAGGTGTGAGGTGTAAGGAGGAAAAAAAGAGGGTAAGAGAAGACCAGTCTATCAGATATCCTGTATTTAATTTTCTTAATTAATAGAACAAAATGTTCCAATGAAATTATTTACTGATGAGTCCTTATCACTTATCAAAATGTATTGGCCTTTTTTTTTAAAGGTTATGTAGAGTATCACAGCCTCTGATCCTCATTTTAACCATCTCTAGAAAGGCAGTAATTAGCATATACTTCACTAGTTCAATGGCTCCCACTCAGGGAAATTGAAGTGACCTGAAGGAAGAAAAAAAAGATTATATGTGTAGCAGAAATACACTCAGCTACTTTTTTGAGTTGATGGCTGTTGGTTTGCCATTATATATATATATATATATATTAAATTTACTGATGGTGGTTATAAACTCTGCTATGTTTTATTGTAATTTTGTGATTTAAAAAAACTCATTTAAAATTTGTGATTTATATATTCTGGGAATGGTTGCTAAAGTTTGTAAGGTTCTCACACATGTGGCTTGAAAGGCAAACAAATAATTGGTTAGTCATTCATTTTCAGCTTTAACCAAGAAATTAATGATTCTTAGTTTGTGATAAAAATGACTATTCACCATAAAAACTGATTTTAGTATTAAAATTCCTACAGAAAAAATAATTTCATATTGTGAGTCTAAAATTCTAATTATAGCACAGTGGTATCTAAAACTCTATTTCCTCCTATTATAATCCTTGCTTTTGTAGTGGACTTTTTGTTAATTTGAGGTTTCTTAGGGATGTAACTTTCAGATGTTGGCAGAACAGCCAATATATCCTAAATGACAACAAATCCTCATCTGAAAAAATATGTTTACACACAATATGTACACTTATTACAAGTGTACATATTACACTTTTACTACTTAATACAAGTAGTAAAAAACTTATAGATTCCATTATAAATGAAATAAAAAGCTGGGCAAGAAGAGTGGCTAATGATTATTAAAAATTTTTAATATTGATATCATTGTATTCATTTTGTAGGCATTTTGAGAAGGACATTAGCATATCAGTTAATATGGATGAAGATGGGTGTTAGCCCATGAAAGAAGTATTAAAGAGAACAATAAAAAACATTGAATTTTTAAAAATTAAGTCATTAACCCTGATTTATTAAATACTCCACAGTCCGCACTCTCAACCCCTACATTGTATTCTCCCTCTAAGATTTTTTTGAATGCTACTGAAATGGTAAGACTGGGGCGTCAAGGTACTAGCTGAACTTAGACATCCTATGATGTTGTCCATTTTAGGAAAATAACTTTGGGGAGATATCGACTCTCCTATTTTCCCTTGCCCACAATACACATAGATCCAAATATACACACAGACATATATTATCAGCTTGTAAGATAATTCTTCAGTGTAATAGTACTATCTCAGAACTGTAAAGCCTACAAATAATTTTTAACAGTTCACATTCATGTCAAGAACCCTGAGGGTCTGTGATGTTACCCCATTTACAAGCTAAAGACTTAGCCTGCCATAGAATTACGAAGGCTGGCAGAAGACATGTGATTCCTGGGTCGGAGACAAAGGGCCTGATGACTGATGGAACAACAGGCAGCATAAGCTTTATGTTGAATTGGTTCTTCTCTCCCCACAGAACCCAAGGGGGTCACTAGGAGGTGATCCCAGGTGCATGCAGTGTGTTTGTGGCATAGCTGAGAAACCCCAATCTTTAAAGGGGTTGCAAGCAACCTTGTCCAACCTTTTTCCAGAGGGATATATCACTGTGTTTCCTCATCATATTATATTGGTCAGCAAACAAATCTGTCATCTGCCCAAGAGAGTGACATTATTTTTATCTTCCAAGGTGGTTTGTCTTTCTTGAAAAGAAATTTTTTGAAAGATTGTCTGGAATATCTGTAACTCTGCTCATGAGACATAAATATACACAAAAAAGACTCATGAAAAACTGTCTCCAAACAATATATTATTTCCTATAATTCATCTCATTTGACCCTAATGCAAATTCTATGAGATTAATATGGCAGGTCTTAAATATTTTCCATTTTATAGATTTTGCTAGTTATAAAATGATTCTGTTGGCTAGATAAAACTAATGTAACTGGCATAGCCTGAAAATAATTTCGTTGATGAAATGTATAGGTGTTTGAGAAAAATCCCAAATATTCAAATTGATGTTTAAAGGGATTCATTCTTATGAGAGAAATTATTAATATGAAAATACTTTTTTCTTCATTACTATTTTGTGTTATTAGTAGCTACTTGATCTGAGGTAAAGTGACCAAGTATAAGGGAATGTGTTGGCAATCACTGGCAATTGAAAGAGTAAAAGAAATAAAGATAATATATTTCCTAATTTATATTAAAATTCAATAAAAAAGATGATCTGACTTGATACACTATTTTGGAATATATCTATAATGTTAAGCAATGTAAATCTGTATGAGAATATGCATAATGTATTATATTTCCAGATTCTAAGTTGTGTAACCTCTAGGTGTGCTCAATTTTTGCCCAACATGTTCATTAATAATTGGGAGAAATTACACCCTAATGAATGTGGTTTATTCCAGGAATTTCTTTTTTAAAATTTTTTATTATCATATTCATTATTACAAATCATACTTATTCTTTAAGCCCCTTATCCAATCACTTCCCTTCCCCCTCCTGATCTCCCTCCCCCCTCTCATAACCATAGATTCGTTCTCTCCATCTGATAGATTAACTGTTTCTCTGTTGGTTTGCTGCCCAGGTGATCTGTCCAGTATTGAGACAGGTGTGATCAAGTTCTCCCCTATTATCATAAATCAGATGCTTCTTCTATTACTCTGGAGTGTGCATTGTGGAGAGAGAGGACCCCTTCTTTTTATCTATCTATCGATCTATCTATCTATCTATCTATTTATTGTCTCCACTGATGCCTCTCCCTGTGTCAATGCAGTTGAGAATATGGCATGCCATATGCATGGTGGCTGTGACTGCTGCTAAAGAGACTGGCCACTTTTGCAGCAGCCATGGTGATTGTGGTGGCTATGGTGGGATAGCCGCATGGAAACAGTGTTTTTCATGTGCTCTTTACTGGGTTGCAGCTGGGTTTGGTGTCCCCTGGCTCCATACCTCAGGACCCCGGCTGGGTGCTGGGGTGGTAGCCTACTCCAGCAATTTCAAAGTTTTTTTTTTTTTCCTATTACTAGGCTCTTCTATTTGACAAGGCAAGTTTGTTTCAGCCCACGGACCCCGGCTGGGTGCTGGGGTGGTAGCCTACTCCAGCAATTTCAAAGTTTTTTTTTTTTTTCCTATTACTAGGCTCTTCTATTTGACAAGGCAAGTTTGTTTCAGCCCACTTTGATGAATAAAATTAAGCCACAGAAAGGTGGTTATTTGACTAGTGTTAATAAGCAAAGAAGAGCTATTAATATGGTATGGCAACATAGAGGTGTGTGAGGATTTGGGGAAGGATGGCTTGCTCATGTTTCTTTCGCAGATCCTACATTTAGTGACAAAGAGAAGCAAGGAAGCAGGTCTCTGAAAGCCTGAAGTGAAACAGCAAACAAAGGGCAGTGAATAGTGCTGATCTGTTTACTTAGAAGTTCTGTTTGGGTCTGTGGCTATTTCAACACCAAATGAAATAATTGTTTCTCATTTTAAGGAGCCCTTCCATTTTATTGATGACCTACACAAGCTGAAAATGGCCACAGTTGTACAGTATCCAAGATATGTTTGCAGTAAATTCTGGAAGATTTTGTCTCATCCATCAAGTGAATAGGTTGTCCTAAGTACACAAGATCATTCGACCCACAGCACCTTTGTAGCAGTTGACAAGTTATCCTTGTTCAGTGGGATGTTTAAATCTTGTCCTTCAGCAAAGTGAAATGAGAGGAATGTTCTCATCAAACATCAAAATCTAAAAGCAAAATTTGATCTGTCAAATGTGTAAAGGTGAAAAATAAAGCTGCTAAGACATTTAGGTCTTTTTTAAGATGCTTGTTTCCCCGGCAAGTGGAAAGAGTCTTTCTGAGGCATGACTCCTTTTTATACACATTTCATAATTCCTTGTTTACCTAAACATAAACTCTAAGCTAATGACATTAAGACTATATTAACAAATCTACACAGGTTTCTGACCGCTGTGTGGTTATTAGTTTGGAGTATATTTTAAGACTGGATCTTCACTCCGTGTCTACCTCCCACCAGCTTTTAGCTCTGAGATATGTGTCACAGAACAGAATTCTGTATGAAAAATCAATATGGACTTAATTCAATGCCCAAGATATCATTTTTATTATTATTATTATTTTGTGTTTATTCATATCAACATCTGTAATAATAGCCATTGCAGCAAAAATGATGAAAGTAATGTATTTTTCTCATAGACAGCCACATGTCAAGTCAGTCCTAATAGAAACTTATAATCTAAAATTTTGGCTAAATATTATCTTAGGGGGTGAGGGTTGCCAGATAAAATACAAATGGCCACTTAAATATGAATTTCAGATAAATAACAAATGTTTTTTAGTATAGGTATGCCCTAAATATGGCATGTGACATACTTATGCTAAAACGATTATTAGTTATTTATCTGAAATTATTAAATTAGTTATTTAATTGGGGGAATCTTTATTATTATGTTTTTCTAAATCTGGCAACCCCAGAGTGAGGGGAAGCCAATGTTTGAAGAAAGACATATCAATAAAAAATACTGAGGATACATTTGTTAAGACAGCTCTGGTAAAGTTTTCTCTCTCCTTCCCCAGTTCACCAGACAAGGTGGAAATCATTGACTAAAGCACAAAACATTTGTCCTCCCCACATTCCTGGCTCATTTGTGTAAGTATTTTCTTTTTCCTTACACTTAGAAAATAAGTCACTCCACTCGGAGACTGATTTATTATTTTTCCCCGAGACTTATGCAGCCACTAGATGGCAGTAGCAGCCCATCACACCCCACCCCCGCCCCGGCATTCTGGAGCTAATTTTCTGTACCTTGTCCTCTTTTCTCTTAACAGTTTTCAGCTTGTCACTTTTCTTCTCCCTCTTTTGTTTTCTATTTTTACTTGTATTCAAATGCCAGGAAAACCAGCTGGTCGGAGAAGTCATGCGGTGCTCCACACGTTTGTCACGGGGGGTGCTGTGCCTGAAAAGCCCCACTGATAGTCTAGGCCGCGGTGGCTGGGTATCAGGCACCAGGGCAAAAGGACACTTCACTGGAAGCTGTGGCTGGGTTGATGAGGACACAGAGTTTGATCACGGTTTGCTAGGTCCCGGTCACAAGCCCAATTCTTATGCATGTGAGAATCTCAGCTGCAGCCAGTGTGAATAGTTGGACACGCAGCTCATGCGAGACTTCCCGAAGATTGCAGTTGGATTTTTAGTGGCTGTAATGTGCTTTTTCTCAGGACATGAATTTATGTTTACAGGAAACACACACACACACACGCACACACACACACACACAGGCACACAGATCGGATTGCATAACTATGAACATGGAGGTGTCAGGGATTGATCTTGAGTTTGTAGAGCGAGTAGTCCTTAGAGATTTTTTAAGTTGGCAAGTGAAAGGAGAACTTTTGCATTTTGTTAAAATCTATTTTGTTAAAGACATAATCTCCTAAAATTCTTGTTCCAAGGAAAGAGAAGGAGGGAGAATACTGTAAAGAAAATAGGTTAAATGAATTCGAGTCCTGGTGTCATCCTTGCCAAGAGCCTGTCATCCACATGGCAAAGACGTTCCTCATTCCCTCCCATCTCCATCTCTTGGGCTGGTCTCCAGCCACTGTGGCATCCAAGAATAGTTTTACAAGGCGGTGGATGTGCAGAGTCTTTGCTATTGATATTGACTGACATCCATTTCTCAGATTCCATACTTCAGCTCTTTCCAGGCATGTAGCCTCTTTTACTTGAATATTTCAAAGCAGACTATAAGCAAAGTTTGGATTCCACTTGCACCACGTTATTGCTCTTCCTTGCCATATAATTATATATATATATATATAAGTTGGCAAGTGAAAGGAGAACTTTTGCATTTTGTTAAAATCTATTTTGTTAAAGACATAATCTCCTAAAATTCTTGTTCCAAGGAAAGAGAAGGAGGGAGAATACTGTAAAGAAAATAGGTTAAATGAATTCGAGTCCTGGTGTCATCCTTGCCAAGAGCCTGTCATCCACATGGCAAAGACGTTCCTCATTCCCTCCCATCTCCATCTCTTGGGCTGGTCTCCAGCCACTGTGGCATCCAAGAATAGTTTTACAAGGCGGTGGATGTGCAGAGTCTTTGCTATTGATATTGACTGACATCCGTTTCTCAGATTCCATACTTCAGCTCTTTCCAGGCATGTAGCCTCTTTTACTTGAATATTTCAAAGCAGACTATAAACAAAGTTTGGATTCCACTTGCACCACGTTATTGCTCTTCCTTGCCATATAATTATATATATATATATATAATTAATTTGGGGGCTTGGAAATGGTAACTTCTGCTAAGAGATTCTTCTCTATGTGCCTGGAAGTTGTATATGATCTTGGTGATTTTACAATCAGGGGCAATGTGATGTAGTGAAAACAGGGAAACAAACTAACATTTGAATGAGTGCCTTCTATTAAGTGCATGTTATTTCATTTCTCACTTTTCACTCTAGTATTGGAATATTTCTAAGTTCTTTTCTTACTTGACCCCCTTGAACATTATTCATCACTGTAGACCACTCCATTTTACAAAAAAAAAAAAAAAATCTTCTCCTGGGGTCCAGAAAAGCAACCAAGAATCATATAATGTACTTTGCTCAGCTACAGATGATGGCAAAAAGTTCCCGGCAGGATGTTGGCATGAGCCTTCCTTTCAAAATTCAGCTAAAATGCTAATGGACAATTTTCTTTTAGGCAAAGCATGATGGGACTGCAGTTTGTACAGATTTCTGAAATCATATGGGTTTCAATTGTCTCTCAGGCCAAACCTTCAGAAAACTTTGTCCCTATTTCATCTCAAAACTTCAGTTTTCAAACTCAGTATAGCTAAATATAAATATAAATGCAGGGGAAACTGTTACCCCTTAACATAAAATGCTTTTTATTCGCTTTCTCTTGATTGCTGCCAAGATGAGTTGATACGTACATTGCAGCTTGTGGTTTTTGTTGCAAATGTTGGAGCAAGAGGTTGATTGATTGGTATAAACATGTAGCAATGGCAACAGCTGCTTAAAAACAGAAAAGGGAATGAACTGATTTAAAATAAACAGTAGTTTCATTTATGATATACATACTGCCTGGATATTTTTAATTTCCTTTGCCTTTTCTAAAAATGAAACACTTTTGCAGATAGGAGGAAAATGACTGTATTCGAGATTCAAATGTTCATGCCTCAGAAGTTTGAGCCTTCTCTTAAAATTTTGTTAAAAATTTATTTCAATGTCTTTATTGCATTAAGCTTAATTTTTCAATTAATGATACTATATTTATTTGAATTAAAAAAAATGCAGCTAGTTTATTGAGAATTGTTTTTATTTATTTTCTGTGTGCCCTTCCTTAATCTTGACTTTTAAAAAGTAGATAATATCAATGAAAAAATACTTTGTTATTATTAATATCTGTCTCTTGTTTTCATTAGTCAGTACTGTCATGAGTCATATATAATAGCTGATGTCTGAAATGGCATTTTGGATTTTTAAAATTCAAACTTTTAAAAGATAAATCTTTGATCTTCCTATAAAACAGAAACCTTGTTTCCAAGGATAATTGGGTTTAAAGAATCTCTAATTTTGGGATTGGAAAAACAACAATTTTCTTTAATGTCTTTTTTAATGAGTATTTTTTGGTCACAAAATAAGAGACTGTGAAATCCAGAATGGATTTTAAAGACAATGTGGTCCAAATCTCCATTATTCTGAGGCTAGTCTTGTGGACTGGAGTGGTTGAGAAATTTTCCCAACCTCTCAGAACTTGTGAGAGAAAGAGGACTAAAACTCAATCCTAAATTTCAGTGACCAGCGATGATTTTTTTTTTTTATATTTAAAAACAAAAACAAAAGAACTGTCTTCTCAGACTGTGATATCAACCAAAAGATATTATTTCTTCTCCCTGAGGTTTTACTCACACATACACATTTGTGGCCTTGAGCAGTCAGAAAAAATAGAACCTTGTTCTTAGATTTTTAGGCCTTAATTATCCCATTCATTTTTAAATTTTCTCCTTGGGAGACAAGTTGAATTATTGTTTCTGTATTACTGACAAGGAAATTGAGTTACAAAGAAAAGTGGTAAGAAGCACAATACGACACAGCTTCTGACTGAGGATAAGTTTTGCTTCAAAAGGTCTTTTGTAAATCTGTTTTTTCATCTCAGAATTTATTTTCTCATAAAAAGTCAGGTTATGCATGATGATTGGGTTCCTAAGGAAAAATACCCAGAAAACCCATTGAACATAGCTTATATCCTGAACATAGCTCTAAATGAAGACCAATATGTTATCTTCAATGGCATTTCTATGGGGGAAATGGAGAGTTTTACCATGGGGCACTGGATGCACAGAATATTGTGTATAGGGCTGTAGGGATGAAAACGTAATTTTTTTCCTAAACTCTATGAACATAGTTGGGATGAGCCCCTGTAACAAAAGACAGATTAATAACAGAAAAACAAACAAGTTTAGAAATGTGTGCAGTGCATATCACATGGGAGAAACCTCAATGGAAAGTAACTCAAAATGGTGGCTTAGAACTCCACTTCCACAGCACCTTCAATAGAGAGCAGTAAATGTGCAGAAAAATGGCAGGACAAAGAAAAGCAAATTTGGGCTTCCAAGGATATCAAACTGTGGAATGGTAGATGTATGGGAGGAAACTAATGGAGTAAGGTTTGTTTGCAGATTCCTCTGGTGCTGCGTCTGGGATGATAAGAGTGTAGAGTTGTCTACGGTAAAGGGGAATTTGTATCCTGTCTTTAAGCAGAAAAGAGGGAAGATGGGAAGACAGGGAGAGCTTTTCCTCCATTTGCTGCTTCCTATTACCTTCAGCTCAAAAGTAATTTTTATGTCAAATAGGAACATTTTGGGGTGACATTCTGGCTTTCTTCAGGGTTAAAATGAGGCACAATGTAGTCATTAATATGATACTTGGAACATGTTAAGGCCTGTTTGTTCTTTACTCCTCCCAGTCCTTCTTACATCATTTCCCTAAACTTTTTTCAAGTATCTGAGCTTGGTCCTGCCTCTAACACATTCACAACCAAGGAGGGGGAGGTGAGGTGAAGGCATGGGGGTGTCAGACTGGAAGAAGTAGTAAGAAGAGGGGTTATGCCACCTATGTTTTAAGGACTTAGGCAGGGGTTTGCCCAGGTTTGGAAAGGCTTGAAGCTGACACATTTTGGAGGGCTTCTTTTTAGAAGAAATTCACATTTATACAGATAAAATTAGGTAAAAAGGTAAATATTTATTTAAATTGAGAAAAGAAATAAAACAGAATTACAGATTTTACAAAGCTGAGAAATGTCACAAACATCGGAAATTCCAAAAAATAGCAGAAAATTTTTAATCAACTTTTTCATGCATCTTTATAATATCCCCTTTTTATATTTTGGCTGCATGCTCCTTGGCACTTCATATTTCAATGATTTTGTATCACTTCTTTATAAAGAATATATATTTTCATCTTCTGTCATGATTGATTAAAGTTCTTTTATTATTTGTATTGGAGGTACGTAAACATGAGGCTTCATATACAGATGTGCTCATAGTTTACAATACTGTTATAGGTTTGTGATCTCACAGAGATTCAACACGTTATATTTCATGTGATTCCCATAAAAGTGGGTTACACATTTGTATTTATATATAATGCATTATAAAATATATTCCTAACAGGATGGGACTTTCGTTTTGACTAGGTGTTAACAAGATCCAAAAATTTTGCTTACAATTTTTCATCTCTGATAATTGGAAGAATTTTCCATAGACTGGCTTCTGACACAATACCTTTCAAAAATTTTTTCTTCCATACTCATCACTTCTGGTACACAGCACTGGGGAAAACATTCATATAGCAATATTTCAATGTGCTAGGGAATCAATACAATAAGTAATAAGAATGTACCTGGAAGCCATTCCTACACTGAAATAGCTAGCCACAATTTATCATAAATGGAAATGACTATGAAACCACATAAATATATTTCACTAAACTCACCCTAAATACACACCCAACTGAATTTCTCTTCTGCTGGATCTCTAAAATTTCCATAGCTACTCCAAACCATCCCAATAGAACATGGGATATGGGAATTCAGAGTGGAAAAAAAAAAACCCCAAAACAGCTGTTTTAATGGAATGTGTTTAAAATGCCTTAGTACACAACATCAGATCAAGTGACCACATAATTAGTGGCCTGTGCAAGTGAGGAGTTTTGAGGCCAAAGCTTTGGTAACTTAATGGTTAATCTGCTTCTGAACTCAACACATTTTCTATTCTTCTCTGTGATTAATCTCCAGACCCCCAATCCCATGAGCTCTAGAAGGTGACCCGTCTGTTTATAAGCAGAGGATTCAGTTCTCATTAACACCTAATCAAAATGGGTATTCCATCCAGTCAGGAATATATTTAATATCTTTATTCATACTATGAATGAAAACTGTATATGCAGTCATGAGCTGCATGATGACATTTCAGTCAGCGATGAACTGCATGTATGATGGTGGTCTCATAAGATTATAATAGAACTGAAAAATCCGTATGGCTTGTCTACATCATAGCTGTCATAAGGTTGTAGCACAACATATTACTCACATGTTCGTGGTCAACAGACCTGCACTGACAGTCATATGAAAGTACAGCACATACAATTATGTAGAGTACACAATACCTGATAATGATAATAAATGACTATGCCACTGGTTTATGTATTTATTATACTATACTTTTACTGTTATCTCAGAGTATACTCCTTCTACTTATAAAAAAAGTCTTACTGTAAAACTAGCTTCTTTACTGTTCTAACATGTTATGCTGGCAGCAGCTTCCCACATCTCATGTTTACCACATCTCTTGATTGCATCATTTTCTCTTGTGCTTGATTTAATCTCCCATCATTTTGTTCATCATGGCCCCTAAGCATACAAAATCCACCGCTGATGTTGCAGGAAAGAGGTCATGTCAAGTGATCGACCTGGAAGCAAAATTAAAAGTGATGAAGGACTACAAAGGTGGAAAATTGGTGATGGTTAGTGCTCACCAGCTAGGCATGTCCCATTCCACTCTAGTTGTCATCTTGAAGAATAAGAACTAAACAATGGAGGCTCTTAAAGAATCAGCCTAATTGCAGGCAAAGTGACCAACAGAAATTCTAGAAGGGCTTTTATTAGATATGGAGAAACTTCTAATGACCTAGATTGAAGATCAGACACAGAAGCATATCCATCTCAGTACCATGGTGATCATGGCCAAAGCAAAAAGGTTGTTTGTAATTTTGAAAGAAAGGGCTGGACCCTACCATGATTTTGAATTTACCACTAACTCTGGGAGTTTTAAATGAATCAACAATAGTTATTAAATAATGTGAAAGTGAGTGGTGAATCCGTAAGTGCTGATGTGAAGGCAGTTAAAGAATTTTTGGAAACACTAAATACGCTGATTGTGAAGGAAAATTACTTGCCAGACCAAATCTTCAGTATGGATGAAACCTCCCTATTTTGGAAGTGAATGCCTGAATGGACTTTCATTTATGAGGAGGCCAAGTCCATGTCAGGTTTTAAGGCTTTTAAGGACAGGATAACAGTTTTGCTTGGGGGCAGTGATGTAGGCTGCAAACTGGAACCCTTTGTGGTTTGGCACAGTGACAACTGATGCTTTGCCTCACATGGATTTGTCACCTCTCTTCCCCTGGGTGATGGAGCCACAAAAGGATTACTCAAAGCCCATTTCTTCTGAGAAGTGAGAGACCCTGAAGGGGTTAATTTCCTGGAACCCTCAAGAGAGAGGCATTCCTTCCTTTGGAAATTAACCATGGGGTTCTTTCCCCACATTTATTCTCCAGACCAGGAAGTTACAGGAAAAGAACATAGGTGGGGTTATAGCTAAATTTAGTTTAACAATATAGGCTGGTAACATCAGTAAAACAAGCAAAATGACATTCCATAATGCAATTTGCAAAAGGTAAGTCAATACACCAACAAAAGCTTGTTCCTAGCAAATACTGTGTTTTCCTGCAGCAGTTTCCTCAGTATTTTTACATAACAATCGAGTAACTTGTTTGTCCTTGAGCCAGCAACTTTGCTGTGTTACAAAGACTTTAGCCTGAGGAAAGTCTCCTGTCTTTTGCAAGGTTAACGTTTCTATATGTAATTCCAAAAGGTTAAGCTAAACCTGAGACTACACGGCTTTTGAAAATAGGCCCTGTGAAATACATTTGCTTTATAGTATACTCCACAGACAACCCCAGGCCTTAAGGCATATCAGTAAGTATACATTGTCAGTGTTCTACAGGAGCAATAAGAAGTCATGCATGACCCAGTTCCTCTTCCAAGATGCCTTCCTGAATCACTATTCTAGAGAAATGGAGAAGTACTGTTCAGAGAATAACATGCCTTTCAAGACTTTGTTTACTGTTGATAATGCTCCTACACATCCTCCTTTCATTGGTGATCTTTAGTGCAATATCAAAGTGGTGTTATGCCCTCCAAACACCACCTCTTTGATTCAACCAATGGATCAAAGATTTATAGCAACATTTAAGACCTACAACCTGAGGAGGACCTTTGCCCAGGCTATTGATACAACCGAGAAAGACACTGAGAAGACACTGATACAATTCTGGAAGACTTACAAACATCTATGACTACATCAAGAACCCTGCTTGGACTTGGGGTGATGTCACCAAGAACAGCATGAATGTCATGGCCATGATTCTCAGTCTCTTCTCTTCTCCGGTGGATAATCTTTCCTGGTTGTATGATGAGATTCCTAGGAAGAGGGTCATAAGACAATTGCATTTCTTTTGAAAAGAAATTCCAGACAGAGTCTAGAATGTCATGGCCATGATTCTCAGTCTCTTCTCTTCTCCGGTGGATAATCTTTCCTGGTTGTTTGATGAGATTCCTAGGAAGAGGGTCATAAGACAATTGCATTTCTTTTGAAAAGAAATTCCAGACAGAGTCTACCCCTGCTCCCCCTTCAGAAAAGAGGATCAGAGAAATAGGGAGGAAGGGGTGGTCAGAGGGAGACCTTGAAGCTGCTGCTTTAGTTCAGCATGTCAAAGCATTGTATTTTGGGATTTTGTTCGCTCAGCCCCAACACTTGTTTGTATTAGGGTCATTAATACATTGTACTGTTACTGAATTCTGATTTTAATAGAACCATATAGATATATCAATTGATGCCTCCTGTATAGTTTCTTTAAAGTGCCTGGTTCTATTTACTTATTACTTTAGATGAAATGTTATGCAGGTTTACCCTGCATCAGAATTTCCTGGGTGGTTTGTTCAACTAAAGATTGTTGGGTCCCATCCTCAGAATTTCTTATTCAGGAGACTTGGATGGGGCTCAAGGATGTGTATTTCTATCAAGTTCCCTGGTGAGGTTGATGCTGCTGATCTGCAGACCTCACAGTGAGAACAACTAAGTTAGACTGACTTTGTTTTTACAGCTTTTATGAATTTTTGTCCTTATTCCTGTCATTTCTGACCATTGCTTCAGTGTCTTTGTATTCTTACCATGCAGTGGCAGTGAGATGTGTTAAACTATGTTCCTTTGGGAAGATGGAGAGTCAGTTGAAAATGATGTCCCCTAGGGAGATAATTTAAATAACACTTAAAGTAACAGGCGACCTATTGACCTTGCTGTGTAATAGTACATAGTACTTCTTTCTAGCTGCAACATATTGGGCTTTTACCCTATAACCATTCCACATACACTGTTTTACAAGGTATAGAGCGGACTCTAGTTCTGCAGGGAAGGGTAAGGAAAGGCAAGAGAGAATTCACAGCTTGTATTCCCAGAGGGGAAAGTGAAACACTTATTCTGGAATAACTAGTCATAAGTGACTATTCGTTTATAAAACAAGTTACTTAAGATGGTTAAGAGTAATTTGGAGATATTTAAGGTATATTCCCAGAATTTTGGTACTAGAAGCTTCAAGACCTTATTAGCTATGCCTATGATTTATTTGCTTTGGTTTCAGCAGACGCTTGCTCTTACTGAATAGCATGACTAATAAAATCTTCTTCAAGCCTGTTACCTGCGCAATCGTATTTGCCATTGAATGAAGGAAGCAGAATTTTAACCCAAGTGGAGTTTCAGATTCATGACTGCTGAGTTAGATCTTCTCTTTGTACCTTTATCTGATTGTACATTGTGGGAAACTCATTTTTTTAGTAAACTCAATTGCTCTATTACAACAGTACATATCAGAGCCAGTCATGTTAATAAAAACAACTGTATTATTCATTCAGACAGCAAAAATTAATTGAATGCCACCTGTGCCTGGTTCTCTGTTAGGCAATGGCAACAAAATGATCAGCATGGTTGATATACTTCCTCCTTGCCTTGATCTCATAGTCTTACAGGGAGGCAGAGAAGTAAAGAACTACCACCAATAAAATGCTGTAGGGTAAGTAAGATCATAAGCATGCTCCAGCTGGTGAAGATGAGTCATATGGGACCTGGCAGTGAAAAGATTCAGGAATGCTTTGGCATAACGAGGGATGCAGCACCACACACACATAAAGGAAATAAGAGGCACTCTATCACCTCAGATTAAAAAGTTGGTCCTCCTCATACAACCATTTTTCTGCTCTAAATTACCAAACTTTTATAATTGGTAAATATTCATAAGTAAGCGTTTTGTTTGGAATCCAGTTTCAAAATAGAGACCTACATCCCTTAGGAATAGTTAGCATTTCCATAGGAAGAAAGGGAAAACAGGTTCTCAATTTAGACACCAAGAATTAGACAATCATTAATAATAATAGATATGGAAATCCGGAAAGACTTAACAACCTTCTAGAGTGGAGTATTTGGCAAAGCTTGTTCAAGAGCAAGTAGGTATGAGGTCTGTTGGGCCCCCTACCCATTTATTTCAAAGAATCCATTTTATCTGCAGCCTGAAATTCACAGCAGTGATCAACTGTTGTAAACCAGAATAACAGCATCTCTGGCAGTAATGCTTGCAAAAATACAGGGGAATAGCTGAAGACCTTGCTGAGAGCACCCTAGGGGGCTGAAATACAAAGCTCCCTGCACTTGTAAGATAATGGAATAAAATTCCCCTTGGCAACCTGTTGTGAAAAGCCCCCTGAGGAATAAAATTCCAGAACAACCTGACCCTCTTTTACCAGCCTTGACATTCCTCCTTCCTGCCTTGCTTTTTGGCTTTATTTATCATTTTCCCCAGACAAATAAAATGCAAATACCTCAAATAGTCCTCCAATAATTAATGTGCTTCTATTTTTAGATGAACATCTGCAATTGCGGGAAGTATTCTAAAACTTTAGTCTTTCTTCGGCATAGCATCTTGTACTCTGGTACTGTCACCTTCCTTCAAGTCCCTTCTCAAAGAGGTGCCTGAATGACTGATGCTGATTAAGTGAAGGAATGTTTGAGGAAGGGAAGAAAGAAGACAGCATGTAAATCTCTCCTCTAACATCACTACACTTCACCATGTTTGCAGACTTTATATATCAGATTCTGTAAAAGGGGATGAAGGCACATGGAATGTGAAAAGAGAGGGTAGTAAAGTTCATGTCTGAGAACTGAAGGGTTCTGATCATAAGCTGAAAATTTCTGAGTTAATCAGAAACTAATTTTAAGTCTGGATAGGGATGGTGGAGGGTGAGGATCATATCTGTCTCTTTGAATCTAGTATATTTTCAGTGCCCTAAAAATGTTTAATATTACTATTCATAAAAGCATTCTGAAAGTAATAGAATTTCAAAGATAAATAAAAACTATTGCATGACCCTTAGGGTATCAGTCTAGAAAATCACTAGTAAGTCAGAAATACCTTGTACGTATGCACACATCTTTAGATATTAAAGTTGAATATGTGTCTGTATTTGTGCCTGGTCAGAAACACAATCCTGAGTATTTGTGCCTAGTCAGAAACACAATCCTGGGGGGAAAATCTGGGGAAAAATGAACATTAGTTTCCTAAAGCTTATTTCATTTTATATTACATAACTACCCCACTTATCTGTCTTTTCACCATCTGAAAACCAAATGTATAATAGTTTTCTACAAATGTTCTATGCTAGGTTTAGTTGCAAATGCATTTCATAAGTTTGCTCTGGAAGAGTTCCTTTGTACTGAAGCTGAAGAAATTGGACTAGAGAATTGATAACAACTTTCCAAAGTATAGTGAATGAATGCCTCGGTTCTATGCCCCTGAGAAGCTACATTTGGATCTTGATAGCCTAGTGGTCAGGAGTGCAGGAAGTTTTGTCAGTCTTAGTTACTACTGGTTGGTTTAAGCAGCAGTCAATTAGAGGTATTGACAAGCTTGTTTCAGTAGAGTTCCAGGATAGCAATGGGAAAGCAGAGGTGCTACATACAGGTCAAGGTGAATGAGCTCTACCCATAAAGACAGAGGGACACATAGAGTAGATAGATGTTCATACTATTCATGTACTTTGTATTTATAGAACATTTTTCATTTCAACATCTCAAAACAAGTTCAAACACACTTATCATTTGGAAGGAGGTTACTTCTCTGCTAAAGACATCAGTACGCTGACTGTAAGGTAAACGTGGGACATAGATCTACCCACTCTCTCTGCTGGGAAAATACCCCTGGCCAAGGTAGTTTACCCAAGGAAAGTCATGTCTCCTTTAAGACAAATGGAAGATAGTAGGAAGCAGGAGCTCTGAGTAAATGAATTAGCATATAAATGGAGTTAGAACACTGGTGTTAACTACTCTGGTGCCAGGAAGGGTTAACTTATCTGCTCAGCCAGATCTCCTGTGAGCTCTGAGTTGGGTGAGAGTCTACACATAAGCATGCAAATGATTTACACCTCTCCTTTGATCTGTTCACTATATAACTGGTGTGTGTACCCCATGGAGGCATGAATTTCTAGCTGACCAGCCACTATTAGCACCTCCCAAAAGTCTAATAAACAATGTCTCTACCTATTGGACCCGGTGAGTTCTTTGGAATAAGCGAACACTGCAGGAGTGCTCTTTCAGATTTGGGACTCCCATGATACACTGACTCACTAGGTTCATAACTAACCCAAAGTCAGTCAGTACCTTGGTGTGAAGGTCCAGGGCATGGAATTATATATATATTTTGACTCTTCAGGTCAAATTGGCTAAACTACTGCCATTCTAACATTCCTACACCCTGAACCTAGTGTTTTCTCAATGAGAGAGCCAAGAAGACACCACAGTAGGAACTCAGATCTGGAATCTCTTCTGGACAGGCATAGAGACACAGGAAGCTAGGGGGGAAAGCAGTATCCAGGGGTCATTTTTTTTTTTTTTAATTTATCATGTTTATACTATGTAATATATCCATATAATCTATTGGGATCAAAGTATTTGGTATGGAGAAAACAAAGTTCTTACATGATACACTCGATACACTCTGACTTTAACTGGATTATCAAAAGTNCTAGTATATTTTCAGTGCCCTAAAAATGTTTAATATTACTATTCATAAAAGCATTCTGAAACTAATAGAATTTCAAAGATAAATACAAACTATTGCATGACCCTTAGGGTATCAGTCTAGAAAACCACTAGTAAGTCATAGAAATACCTTGTACGTACGCACACATCTTTCGATATTAAAGTTGAATATGTGTCTGTATTTGTGCCTAGTCAGAAACACAATCCTGGGGGGAAAATCTGGGGAAAAATGAACATTAGTTTCCTAAAGCTTATTTCATTTTATATTACATAACTACCCCACTTATCTGTCTTTTCACCATCTGAAAACCAAATGTATAATAGTTTTCTACAAATGTTCTACGCTAGGTTTAGTTGCAAATGCATTTCATAAGTTTGCTCTGGAAGAGTTCCTTTGTACTGAAGCTTAAGAAATTGGACTAGAGAATTGATAACAACTTTCCAAAGTATAGTGAATGAATGCCTCGGTTCTATGCCCCTGAGAAGCTACATTTGGATCTTGATAGCCTAGTGGTCAGGAGTGCAGGAAGTTTTGTCAGTCTTAGTTACTACTGGTTGGTTTAAGCAGCAGTCAATTAGAGGTATTGACAAGCTTGTTTCAGTAGAGTTCCAGGATAGCAATGGGAAAGCAGAGGTGCTACATACAGGTCGAGGTGAATGAGCTCTACCCATAAAGACAGAGGAACACATAGAGCAGATAGATGTTCATACTATTCAAGT
This sequence comes from Galeopterus variegatus, assembly GCF_000696425.1. Taxonomy (NCBI): domain Eukaryota; kingdom Metazoa; phylum Chordata; class Mammalia; order Dermoptera; family Cynocephalidae; genus Galeopterus; species Galeopterus variegatus. Next base: position 132,438 of record NW_007728629.1, on the reverse strand, counting down.
ACTTTGTATTTATAGAACATTTTTCATTTCAACATCTCAAAACAAGTTCAAACACACTTATCATTTGGAAGGAGGTAACTTCTCTGCTAAAGACATCAGGACGCTGACTGTAAGGTAAATGTGGGACATAGATCTACCCACCCTCTCTGCTGGGAAAATACCCCTGGCCAAGGTAGTTTACCCAAGGAAAGTCATGTCTCCTTTAAGACAAATGGAAGACAGTAGGAAGCAGGAGCTCTGAGTAAATGAATTAGCATATAAACGGAGTTAGAACACTGGTGTTAACTACTCTGGTGCCAGGAAGGGTTAACTTATCTGCTCAGCCAGATCTCCTGTAAGTTCTGAGTTGGGTGAGAGTCTACACATAAGCATGCAAATGATTTACACCTCTCCTTTGATCTGTTCACTATATAACTGGTGTGTGTACCCCATGGAGGCATGAATTTCTAGCTGACCAGCCACTATTAGCACCTCCCAAAAGTCTAATAAACAATGTCTCTACCTATTGGACCTGGTGAGTTCTTTGGAATAAGCGAACACTGCAGTAGTGCTCTTTCAGATTTGGGACTCCCATGATACACTGACTCACTAGGTTCATAACTAACCCAAAGTCAGTCAGTACCTTGGTGTGAAGATCCAGGGCATGGAATTATATATATATTTTGACTCTTCAGGTCAAATTGGCTAAACTACTGCCATTCTAACATTCCTACACCCTGAACCTAGTGTTTTCTCAATGAAAGAGCCAAGAAGACACCACAGTAGGAACTCAGATCTGGAATCTCTTCTGGACAGGCATAGAGACACAGGAAGCTAGGGGGGAAAGCAGTATCCAGGGGTCATTTTTTTTAAAATTTATCATGTTTATACTATGTAATATATCCATATAATCTATTGGGATCAAAGTATTTGGTATGGAGAAAACAAAGTTCTTACATGATACACTCGATACACTCTGACTTTAACTGGATTATCAAAAGTCTTAAAACAGGAGGGCTCTTTCTGACTATCAGCCCTATTACAGAGTATAGTTCAATATTCAATTTACAAAGATTGAAGTTTTATACCTGTGCACAATTCTAAGCACATAATAGTGGAATGTAAATTTGAGAAAATTAAATAAATTTTATATGTAAACGTCTCGATAACATCTTATTTATACCAACCTCTACTGTGTAACAATGCTTTACAACACATCAATATAAAAAAAATTATCAAATGTCTTTGATTTGATATTATTGCTTCTGCTTTATTCTTCTAACCTATGGAGTAACTCTGAGCTACATCAGCCTAAGTGTTTTTCTTCTGATGAATGTATATTTTTGAAGTTGTGTTGAATTTCTAAGATAATAAGGCTGGGAGCAATATATCTTGTTTTCATGATGTCTAGAATAACTTGCAAATCATAATGACACAGACTGTCTTATTTTTTTTTGCTCTGAAACTTGCAAAGGTTCCCAGAGGCTAATAAATGATGGGTGAATCTCATAAATGTAATAAATACATAATAACCAACTAAATAAATAATAGATATATAGCTTTGCTATTGACTTTCATGAGAGATATGTGTGTATAGGAAGGAGAGATACAAGCTGACAGTTTTTAAAGTGCTTTATAAAAGGATCCATTTAAATATAATATATTGTTATTATTCTAGAGGCAAATACTTCCCTATAAGTAAAGGGCCTGTCAGCATTTCTACTGGAAGTTTTCATTTTAAGGGTGTGTAACTCAACCCTAAATTGTGTTGTCAGCTGGAATATGGTATATAAAGTTTCAGTGTCATTGCTATTTTTTTAAACATTTGAAATCACAAAACCCCACTTTTTTTTCATATGTGGACATTAATCTACAACAGAAGCCAGTAATTGCCAACGCTATCAAATTTTATTCCATCTGAAATAAGATGATATTTCCTAAGAAATCAAGGCTGCCAACCCTAAGGAGCATACATAAATAGATTTTTGTGATTCTGCTTTATGTCAGTGTTTTGGTCAAATATAATGTGTAGGTGGATGCTGTAATACTGGCTTCCAAGTCATTTGGAGGAAAATAATTATGCCTGGGGCACTGGAAAAATTTCAATTTTGAACTAGAGATGTGAAAGTATTAACAATCACGCCTACTGAGATGAACTATCTACCAGTGACATTTAAAAGTAGACTATTCATTTCTATTCTTTATGGGCTAGATGTCTGTTTCAGGAATTTATGGCAAACATCTGATCCAAAAGTAGTTATGTTCTTGACAACAAAAAGTGATAAAGAAGCCGTAGAGAGCAATGAAAATTGATGGGGATAGAGAGTGATAAACAGCCAAAGAGGCCCATTAAGGGCCTCATGATTGGTAAAGCCTGAGGAGAAGGGACTGGGAGCTGATGGGAGGCAGGTTGATCATTTCACAGGTGCAATCAGCCAGCTCTTACCCAGTGATTCTGGTTTTCTCTGGATTGAAATCTAAAAGTAACTTATTGGAGTTTGGGTCTAATATCATTATGCAGTTGTGAGAAGAAAGAAAGGACCATACTCGTGTTTTCATGGAACTTAATATAATAAAGTCAGCAAGTTTCATGTTAAATTCACAGAGGATTTTTTATCAGGACTGAGCAAAATAAAAATGAGTGAACATGTGAAATGTACATTTCCTGATGGAGCATGTGATTTCTAATAAACACTGACTTTTAAAAGCAAAGTATGAGCTTCTATTCGGAGATGAGGGACTCACGTTTAGTCAGCTTTCTTTTTCAACAGAAGACTAAAAATGCAACACTTGGGTGTTTTAGAAGTGACATTTAGGAATGTGTTTCCCTTTCCTCCCGGCAAACAAAAATAAAGACACAGTCCTATTTGCTTGTCATTCTCATCACCACAATGCAAATATGAACTGAGTGGAGAAGCTTCATATTCTTTTTTCAGAAGCAGGTAGAGGGAGTGCCTACGAACATTCTGGGCATCTTGAGTATGTTAGCTCATTTCTTTAATCCATACAACATCTATCAGAAGAAGAAATTATTTCCCTTTTATATGAGGGTACTTCAAAAAGTTCATGGAAGAATAGAATTAAAAGATGATATGAATCTTTCCATGAACTTTTTGAAGACCCCTCATATAGATTATGATGCTTAAGCTCAAGTTCACAAAGGTAGTAAATTACCTTAGACAGATCTTTCTGGCTTTGAAGTCCACACTCTTTCTGTGCAAGCATATTATACCATGTTATGTAGAAAGTGTCAACCCAATACGTTATTTTTAGGATCAGTAATTTTCTTGAAAAGTTAAAATATGTTGATTTTCATTTCAAGTTATCCATTGGTATCTGCTAATAAGTTCATAGTGCTTAAGTTTTTACAAAGCAGCTTTGATAATATCAAATTTGAAACTCATGACATTCTTGTTGGTTTACAGAAGAGATTGTTAACTGCTCCAGGGCAAAAGCATTGTCTTGTACTTTTCCCATGTGACACTTCACTCCTCAACTCCTGGCACACTGCTCGGCTTGAAATAGGTTCTCAAAGAAAGTTTGTGATAGACTTAATTGTCAACTGATGGCCTGCATCAAGAAATGGATGCTCAAGTAGCTTCTTTTATATCTACAATGAAATATCCACTCTTTATTTTATTTTACTGTAGGATACAGAGAATGCCTGCATTTTGTGTTGGTGCTTGTGTTTGAATTAATTTGCTTCTCTCTGCAAGTCCTTACATTGTCTATTGGCTTCTCTTGCACACTGACTTCTGGATGAGCTCGAATACACATAGGAAACTCCTCACCCAGACAAAGCCTTAAGAACAGAGAAGTACCAACAGACAATATTTTTAGCCTCAGGATCAGAGTGGCTTTATGGCAGGTACAGAGTTACAGGTAGTTTCAGGACCTTGAAGCACCTGCATGGACCCTCTATAAACCCTCTCTCTGTTTAGTGGGCAGTCACAGAAATAGCAGTGGATATCAGGATGGTGCTAGAAGATCGGTGCCAAACATAGCAATTTAGGTTTGGAATCAGGGATAAAAGAGTTTATAGATTTTCCAATCGGCCCCTAGCTCTCCATTAACCTCTTGTGAACAGGTCTTCTTCGGCACCTCTTCTCTTACAGGTATCTCTCAGAGCTGACTTATTTCCTCCTTAGACCCAGTCAAAGGAGTGGGAATTGATCATTGATTCCCTTGCTGTGTGTTAGTTATGAAGCCATACTAAAAATCCAAATGTTTATTTAAACAGTGGAAAAATTTTCTCAGATTCTTTGTGTTAAAAAAAAATACCGTTTACCTAACTTCTAAACTTATATTACTAAAAAAGAAAGAAAATTGTAACAAAATTCAGTAGTTAAATTCCCATTTTACAAGCTCATTAGTGCTTTTCTTTTCCTCTTCCTCCAACATCAAATAGTAAAACAGTTTAAAGAAATATCCTGTACAATTTAAAAACTTAATCCAAAAATAGGATTGCTTGTATTAACACAATCTCTTTTAATGATCTATTCTAAAGTAATTTTTAGAAAGTTTCCACTGTTTTATTTTTATGTATTTTAGTTCACGATTGCATTTGAGTATGGAGATGTAAAATCCCTTCTGTATGGACCCCTGATTGCCCAGATCCCTGTAATCTGACTGTCTAGGGTGACTAGAACTAGTCCTGGCAAAAGGGACCCTCAGAGTACTGGGCTTAAGACCCAAAACTTTGACTCCAGGCTGTTAAGAGAAATGAAACTGCGTCTTGGAGAAAATGGGCAGATAGTGTGATGAACGGCTCTTTGCTTCCCTACTTTATTTTTTTGTGTTATCACACTGACAGAAGCAACTAAAGAAAGTAAAAGCAATGGTATGAAAGTTTTATTTTATAATATGTTAAGATGAGTGCCTTCTGGATTGAAAATGAATGTAATACGCACTAAGTTTCAGCTGGGAGCAATTTTTTCCCTCATAGACAGTTATAATAAGTCTGTTCTGGAGGCTTATGGGTTTTATAATGGAAATGCTGAACCAAACTTAACAGAGGCATCAACTGAGAGTGTGGATATAATAACAGCTCCGAAACCTCCAGAACAAGAGGACGATGAGATCCTCTGTGAGTAGGAGGAAAAGACTGAGATGTACATAAAAAATGCATGCCAAAAAAAGAACAAATATGTGTTTTCAGTGTTGCAGCCCAACATTTTGAATTATTTGGGGAACGATCTGGGTGGCTGTCTTTACAATGGAGTTAAATTGGTTTCTTATTATAGCCACTGCATTGGTTCTGCTTCACTCTGTTCCGTTCTAAAAATGCATCAGCATATTAGTCAGCTGCAGGACACTTGACTTAGTATGTGTGCCTGCTATGAGATTAGGGTTACATGTATTGGAATTTAAGAGCACAGAATTTGCAATGACCGTTGGTCTGAACAAGCAAAGCAAACCAACACAAGCTCTGATGGGGTGAACCTGTACCGCCCTTCACAACATTATCCATATTGTAAATTAATCCATTGACCTTGGGTCTGTTTGGGTATATTGCACTTGGAATGTTTAGCCATAACTATCTTATACACTTAAGTTTTATTATTAGATTTTCTGCTTATTAAACCATCAAATAAAATAATGGTGCCTCACAAGTGAAGACAATTAAAAACAATATAATGAAACTGAAGAGTATCAGAACCATCTTCCATCCTATTAACTTGCACAACTGCACATGTGTGTCAGCCATCACAGATTAAAGAAGCAATTAGTCTGAACAGGGAAAACGTGAAGCTGATACTTAATACACTAACAGACTGTGAGCTTGAGAACCTTCATTTTTGGTACAGTTGTAAGCAGTATTGTAAAAATCTGTTCTATCATATCTCATCATTCTAATCAAATGTAAAAAGCCAATACTGGCAAATTGCATTCCTATGTCATAAATCCGCATCTTTAGAGATTTATGTACCCTATAGTTAACTAACATAATGATTTATATCATCTGTGATTAAAAGCTGAATGGCTTTACTTGTTTTGATATTGCTTCCAAGGAATTAGATTCCTAAAAAAACAAAATGTCAAGCATTAGTGCTTTTCTTTACAGATGACTTCTACAGATCTTAGGAATATGTTTACAAGCAAGTGACAGCAAGGGGAAAAGTAAAAATGGGATGCCAATTGTATTTACTGAAATAGAATGTATAGAAATATTAAATTCTCACAAATAATTCAACAAAATGTCAAGCATTTAGTGCTTTTCTTTCCAGATGACTTCTACAGTACGTAGGAATATGTTTACAAGCTAGTAACACCAAGGGGAAAAGTAAAAATAGGATGCTGATTGTATTTACTGAAATAAAATGTATAGAAATGTTTAATTCACACAAATACAGGAGGAAATTCAAGGCAATTCTCCTGCCAGGTGCAACTGTTCTTTGCTCTGTTTCAGTCTTCTACTCCCTTCTGATCCACTGACCCCTTACATCCCCCCCAACTACTATGCACATGCATGTACACACATATGCACACACCCACACACACGAACAACCATTGCATAAAAGTCTGTAGACCAGAAGTGTATAGAAGTTAGGTTCTCCAGATACCTTCTCAGTTCCCATGCTCAGTAGAAATTAGTGGTTCCAACACATCTTAAATTTCTGAAGGCAATTCTGAGCAGATAATGGGAGCATCAGGATCAACAGGTACTTGTGGAATTATTGGCAAAATGCAAGAATTTAAGTTTTCTTTAAGTTATAATGAACAAATTCATCAGTATTTCTGAATAATTCTTTCTGCTCACTGGTCATTTCCCCTAGGGCACGAACCATTGACTTATTTTTCTAGAATCGTCACTCCTCAATTCACCTGGGATGTTTTTTCAGACACTTTTGGTGAAATCTTCTTCAAATAAAATGATATTTTGAAACTGGATAAAATATTTTAAAATTAGATATGAAACAATAAATTGCCTGAAAATAGCTAAGAAAAGAAAATTATAAAGAAGAAAAATAGAGATGCTTTCTCAGTGATTAAAATATATTATAAAGATGTCAATTAAAACAGCATTATGTTGGCATTGAAATAGAAAAAAATATATAAATGAATTAGAATAGTGAACTCAGAAATATAAGATATGGTAAGGTTAATTTTTTTTCATTAGGTAAATAATGGTTTTACTTAATCAGTATAATCTGCAACCTTTCGGGCAGAAAATAAATACGGATTTTACTTTATATTAAAAACTAAACCATAGATTAAAAATATTTAAATTTAAACATTTAAAAATTATACATATATATATATTTATGTATAAATCTATGTATAATTTAGGAATTTGGATAGCTTGTGTAATGAAGAAAAAATTCCCTGCTGCAAAAAAATAAACAGAAAACCCAACTAAAATAAACAGAAAAACTATATATTTGACTACATAAATGTCTAGAAAAATATATCTATGGAAAAATATACCATAAACAAAGTTTATAGAAAATGATTGAGGGAAAAATTCAAAATGCATATGTGAAATCGACTTTAGAATAAAATGAGCTATTACTAATTGATAAGAGCATGACAAAGAGAAACAACAGGAAAATGAACAAAGTTCATGGACAGATAGTTCACAAAGGAGTAAATCTAGAGAGCCAACAAACACGTGAACAGAGCCTCAGTCTCATTGGTAGTCAGAAAATGCTCACTTAAAAAAGTGACATATACCTTACACTTCTAAGGTTGATAAAAATTGTAAAAAGGATAAACGTATTCCTTGTAGGGTGATGGGATAAAGAACAGAAATACTTTGTAAGTATAAACATTACTTCTTATAACCTTCTTAGAAACTAATTTGGCAACAGCTATTAAAGTTTTAAATGTACACACCCTTCCCCTCAGCATTGCCTCAGCTGGGAATCTAGTCTATAAAAAAAAGCAAACACTAGCATATATAAAAACAGAAAACAAAGTGGATATCTATCAAAAGAAGAATGGTTGAATAAGTTAGTGTTAATCCATAGCATAGAATAACATAGTTAAGGAAAATATAAAAGTTTCTTTGGGGCAGTTGACTTGGGAAATATGTCCAAGATGAAGTAGTCAGTGACAAAAGCAGAAGACAGAAAAACATACAGATTATGATCACTGTTAGTAAAACAAACAATAACAAGAAATTCTTAACGCTATATATTCATGATTATAAGTTATGGAAGGACACCCACCATGTTGTCAATACTGGTTATGCTGGTAGGTGAAGGGGGCAGGGGAGAAAGGCAGAAGTGTACAAGAAAAGGGGAGGGATTATAGAAATAGTGTTTGCTATGAACGAGATTATGCAAATGTTTACCAACATTTTGCTTGTGGTAGTTTCAGAGTTATGAAATTTCAGGGGATTCATATCTTATAGCTGTGGCTGAGGACCTAAAGCTAAGAATAGGATGGGCCAAGTAACTATAAACAGTAAAGAGAAGAGCTGGACCATTCGTACAGTCTTTGCCAACTTCCAAGCTACACAAAAAAAGGTTTGAATATTGGAGAGAGAAATTTTTAAAAATCAGATTACTGAGACATTTCCCCTCCTTTCCAGTTATAGGACAGGTTTTCCCCCAACTCTTCAAGTAAGAGTTTGTGCATCAGAGAACCATCTGAGAGCTGGGCATGTGTCCCAAAGTAGAAGGGATACAGAGACTCAAAAAATCTGAAGTGCGAATCTCGCTAGAGCAGTCTCTGACAGCAAAGGCTGTGTTGTGTTGGGAAGGCTCCCGGAATTTGGTGGACAAAGAATGCCTGCATGTTTCAAGTGGATAAGTAGATTCCGCTCACTGGACCCAGACTGGAGTCATCTTGAATAGTGCCTTCTGCAAGAGGTCCACCTGGGTGACTCATTGACCCCATAAACCAGTGCTACAGACTGAATGTTTGTGTCCTCCCAAAACTCGTGTGTTGGAATTAGCACCCAATGTGATGGCATCAAGGGGTGTAGCCCTCATCAATGGTATTAGTCCTTATAGAAGAGGCCTCAGGGAGCTGATTTGCCCCTTCTACTCTGTGAGGGTACAACGAGAAGGCACCTTCTATTAATCAGGAACCAGACACTGAATCTTCCAGTGCCTTCATCTTGGACTCACCAGCCTCCAGAACTGTGAGAAATAAATGTTAAAGCTACCCAGTCTGTGGTAGTTCTGTTAAAGCAGCCTGAATGGACTAAGACAGAAGGAGTCTGAATGGTATGGGCTAGTGAAGGCTGGTATCGAGGGGGAGGTTTATAGGTGGTTGACAGGAGGAGGCAATGCCCATATTATGGAGGCATTTAAGGGTCCAGTGTCTTTGAACAACCATCCATAGTGCTACATGAGTCAGCTTGAACATCTGCCACAGCCGGAGGGCACCCATGTCATATTACAACTATGCTAGTCGAGTAAGACTTTTGTCCCTTACCTTCCTCTTTTCCCACCAACTCCTCCTCACCACTGTTCCCCCACCCTCACCTCCTGCAACTCTGTGCAAGGAAAGTGTAGGGGAAAGGGGCAGAGCAGAGAAGAGGAAAAATGTGCTCTCTTTCCTACTGCAGACTTCCAAGCCTATTCCCCAGGGAGGCAGAAGCTTTATATTGAATGAGATGCTGAAATTTTGTTAGCAGACCACACTACAGGCTTTTTACTTCTCTGAATATGGAAATCATCTGTTAATTTATGCAAATGACCAGGAGAGTTAAAGGATCCACCTGAAATCTCATGCAGAGACAGGGGGACACAAGTCACGAGAGAGGACTTAGGGGAAAGTGGTAACAATGCTTTCTGTTTGCATTCCACTGAGTCCAGCTCTTTCAGTGAATTAACTCTAGGTATGCCTTTATGCCTGGTTAAAGAGTTTTTAAGTGGTCATGTATTTTTATATAATAAGATAAAAAAATCTAAAGTTGTTTCCTTCACAAAGAGAGAATTATATTAAGCATTTCAAAACATGTAAGATTGGAATTGTGTTGACTGAGGATCCCATCATGGGGTCTCCCTCAGCACCCATCCTCATTCCCACTCCCTTACCACCCCCCACCCTCCAAATTGGGCTCCTTCACAGAACTTGAGGGATCTGTTGTCCATAGTTTGAATATCACTAATTTAGAGCATGTATAGTAGGTGATTTCTAGGAGATAGTGACAAAACAAAAATGTTTCGAGAGTATCTACCATGTGTCTGTCACTTTATACACATTATCTCTTTAATTTTTTATCCTTTTTTTTTTGTCTTTTTTCATGTCCGGCAACGGATCGCAACCCTCAGTGTCGTGCCCGTACCGGACCGGGACCGGCAACGGGATCACAACCCTCGGTGTCACACTCGCACCTCGCTCAGCCAGTGAGCGG
>NW_007728629.1:93514-121659 GCF_000696425.1 Galeopterus variegatus | reverse complement strand
CACTCGCGCCTCGCTCAGCCAGTGAGCGGGAACCGGTCCGTATGTGGGATCCGAACCCTCGACGGGAGTGCCACCGCGCTCCCAAGCGGTGCACTGTAGCAGTGCGCCACCGGGCCAGCCCAATCTCTTTAATTTTTTAAAGAAACCATTGGTAAACACCAATATTACTTTTGAGGAAGTTGAAACTTGGAAAGGATAAATATTGACTCAAGGTTACACAATAACAGAATTGAGGAGTGAATTCAGGTTTGTCTGATTTTTGAAGTTTCTGATCTTTACATTGTGATAACATATAGCTTGCACAGGTAAAATTGACTTACTGAAGTCCACAGAAAATAGGTCACCAGAAACCCACTACCTTTTGGCCACAAGGCAGAACGTAGTTTCCTGAAATTCGGAGTCATGTATTAACATCTTCCTCTGCACTATGAGATATTTCTCTTTCACCTAAGAGCCTACTCAACACTAAGTCTCACCTTCTTAGCAATCTGAAGAGGAACTGAATGCTCTGATGAAATCTAGGTAATGTACAGAATTTGATAAATTTACTTGTTATATATTTAGAAACCATTCTTTAATGTAAGGCTATAATTGGCATTCTTGTTACCCAAAGCTGATAAAGGAATAAATAAAAGAAGAAACAATCTAGTTCTGAATAATCCAAATAAACTCTCAAACCTGATGATAGGTATGAACCATTCATTCACGCACTCAGCCATGCAACGAATACTCAGTCTCCACTATGTTCCAGGTACTAGTCCAGGAACAGACAATATAGAGAAAAAGAAAATCAAGAAAGTTCATGCCCTCTCAGATCATATGATGTAGTAAAAATGACAGCAATAAACAAATAAGATAATACATTTGTAACATAATGTCAGAGAACACACATTTTAAAGAAATATAAAGCAGGGGAAGTATGTACAGCATGATGAGAAGTGATATTTTAAATACAGTGTCATCTGAGATGATATTCAAAACCCAGATAAATCTTGTAGCTCTATGAGGAAAGGTATGTTCCAAGCAGAGGGAAGAGCAAGTGTAAAACCTCTGGGCCGAGGTCTACCTGGCATTCCTCAGGACAAACAAAGAGGCCAGACATGAACCAGTGAAAGAGTAGTAGGGAATAAAGTCAAAGATGTCGACTAGGTAGATCCTATATTTGGATGCTACAAAGTTTTGTTCCATCTTAACACTCTCTGATGTATCAGTAAACACACTGAAGACAGGATAATAATTTCCCATGGTACCCTGACCCAAGGTTGTCCCTCTTTTAACCTATCTTGCTTATGTCCCTGATTGTAAAACTCTAATGATGAATATAAGGACATATAAAGAACACGCTCTAGAAAGGTGAAGATTTGACAGGGCAAAAGAGCTGTTGTCCTAAGTGGAATAGGAAGGAACTCTCTGGTCCTCACAGAAAAATAAATTGGAAAAGAAAGAAATAATGGCGATTGTCAGCAAAACAAGTGAGGGCCTCTCTATTTTCCTGTGACTGCAGGACTGACAGTCTATTGACAGGGAATCACAATTTGGTACAAACTAAGTAAGCAAAGTGGAATAATTTCTTGTGGCCTATAGGTCATTGGAAGGCAACCGTTAAAGGGGGCCTGAAGACGAGCTGTCAGCATCACTCCAGGGCAGCAGACAGAACCAGAGATCTGAATGGAAACAACATGCCCCTCAATGTTCTCATGTGAGTGGGTCCTGTCAATCAAAGTCATCTTGGGATTCTTAATTCAAGGCTGTATATGAACCATGTGCTTAGTGATTATATGGTTGTTATATAGTAGTGACTTTGAATAGCTGGTCCTTGAAATTCCTCTATCTTGTGATATGGGATGGGGGATTATTGTCTTTTACTCTATTATCACATTTTTATTTGGGAGAACAAGTTGTATATGGTTTCTTATATAAAATATATATATATATATATATAAAATGTGTATATACATGTATATATTGTGATATATATGCACATTGCATATAAAATATATATATATAAAATGTGTATATACATGTATATATTGTGATATATATGCACATTGCATATATAAAACATGTACATATGTGTATATATACACATATATCACACGTTATACATGTATTTATAAAAGCAATATTTTTCTACCATTATTTTAACATATCTATATTATGCACACACACACAGCCTATATTTTAAAAAATAAAGATTTGACAACCATTTGTTGATATCACAATTAAAATAAATTAACTGGCCTATTAAATCCCCAAAGGTACAAACGTCTATTTAAAATTTTTTTGTAACTTTAAATTCTGTGTATTTCTTTGTGTCCTGAGTACTTGTCTTATATTTTAGATATTCTCAGGAGTCATATTCACTGTAACATCAAGTGTTATTTTGTGAAACCATTTCTCTGGGTGAAGATATGAAAATTTGGATAGAAGAATATATGAAAGAAATGGATTTAAAACATTAATGTTAGTATTTTAAAGAGGCTCTCAAAAAGATTGACATTTTTAGGGTAAGAACCACCATTTGATTAATAGTTTAGAGGTCTGATTCTTAGACCCAATTTGCCACTGTCCAGCTGTGCAGCTCTTCCTATTTAGTATTGCCTTCCTGAGTCTCAGTCTTCTCATCTCCAGATCAAATGATCGAATGATTTCTAAGGACTTCTTTGCTGCCAATAGTCTAAAATTCCTGGCTAAATAAGGTCAATATGGTTACTTTCTCTTTATCTACAACACTCAGTATTGGATATTAACATTTTAAAATGTTAACTGATTTAATGTTTTCCATATTGGACACTAGAATATGTTACACGTGTCTGAGGGACAACAGATTTAGATTTGCTTTTTTTTTTGGTGGTGGTGGCTCAGGTCCTTGTTAAAATGCCTGAGCGTTCCCTAAGGTATCTAATCAATATTCATAGTAGAAGAGGCAACTAAGTCTAGCACTGGAAAGTCTTAATAAAATTGGGAATAGATTAAATGATACTGTTTTATTTGCTTTTTTGTTTTGTTAAGGCTTAAATTCTTTGAATTCTTTTGAAATATGGCAATGACTCCAAGTGAGGAGAATAGAAATTGACTGAGTACTTACCATGTGCCAGGTACTTGGTAACAATTCTATGAAGAGGCATTATCATCTCTTTTACAGAAGAGGCAGTTGAGGCATAGACTAAATAGTTTTCCAAAGTTCATGGCAATTGTAATAAGAGCAGACAACATGTGAACACAGAATGGAATATCATCTCTTAAACAGCATGCTAAACTCTATTTTTGCCAAATAGCTATTGGCATTCAAAATAATGCCCAACATATAGTAAGCATTCAATAATGTTGACTATTATTATCTGATGAGGGAGATATAAATGGGGATCATTACTAAATTGCTTGATTTTTCTAAGCTTTATTTTCATTTATCAGTTAGGTCTTGGCAGAAAATAGATGGCTCACACACAAACAGGGTAATTAAGGAAAATTTAGCGAAGGTACTAATTATAAAGTTGTGGGAAAGGTTAAGGAAAACCAAAAAGAGATGATGCTTTACCTCTGGGCTAACAAGGGCTAGACATCATTATCACTACTAGGTATGAAGGGCTAGAGAAATGAGTAGCTACTGGGACCCACAGGGAGCTGGAGCTGTGGCTGCGTGACAGAAGCTGAAGCTTTTCATTGAGTAACGCAGCCACTGCCAACCACCTAAGCCCAAAGTGATGGAGCTGTGAAAAGAACCCAGATCTCTCTCTTCTCCCACCCTTCGATCTCCTGCTGCCTTCTCCATTGGCCAAACCCAAGTAGAAGCCAAAGGACAGAGAGACCTGGGTGAAATAATCTATAGAAGTCAGCCTCCTGGGATCCAAAGCAAAGTGGAAAATGGCAGAAAGATCTGGCGGGTCAGAGAGTATCTGGGTCAGAGAATATATAGGGCATTCACATTCTATAAATGAATTTAGTAGATAGTATTTTTGTATGCCTACCAAACACTGAGTTAAGTGCTGTGGAATATTTCAAATGTAAATGGCAACGTTGGTCTGTGCCCTCAATGAACTAGGTTTTAGAAACTGAGTTAGATATTACACTAATGTAGAGTTAAAAGGTGAAAGTACAGGCTGTGAAGTTACAGTGTAAATTTGGGTAGATAACTAAAAACATTTTGAAATTGACTTTCTCACCTGTAAAAATGAGAACAGAAATAATACATTCTTCACTGGACTTTGTTGAGGATTCACATAAAACATTTAAGGCAGTGCTCGGCATGTTGTAAGAAGTCAATAATGTTGGCTGTTATAATTATTGGCCAAGTGTGATATAAATGGTATGAGCAAAGTCCTAGAACTGTTCCTAGGGGAGGGAGACCCTGGAGGGGGCTGGAGTAGACATGTCTTAGGTCTATTCTAGGTCCTGAGATTTCATGACAGTTCTTCAAGGTCACAGTACAGGTATAGGCAGTGTCAGAAATACTGCCGATTTCCTATGTGCATTTAACCACCTAACCAGGCTTCCTTCCTTCTTAGAGTCTATAAACTCTATAAAGCAACCGTACTCAGGATGGCCATAAATGAAATACTGCATCAGCTATTTAAATGTTCTAAAAAGCATATATTAAGGATGATGGTATTGATGATCTAAAATACTTACTGGCACTTGAACTCAATGCAGTAAAGGCATTTTATAAATCAGCCAACATCCCTTGTGTCCTGGATCTAAATTTTGAGTTTGTGAGCCATACATCACAGGTGTCTTTCTATAGTCTATGCTTTCCTCCTTGGAAAGCAATTTATTATTTTTATCAATATTAATGTAATTGCATTTTTTTTTTAGATGAAGTATGTATGTCTATCCATATCTGGTTTGGACAAGTTTCTCTTGGATCAATGAGAAGCACGCTGCTGGCTTTTCCTTTGTCTGCAAAATGTTCAAATGTTTATTGCTAAGGGTTGGTTTTTTTTCTTTCTTTTGGAAACAAGTGTCACTAAACAGTTTTATTTTAATTTGTTCTATACTTTGCCTAAGAGTAATATCTAATCAATACAACAATAGGGATTGTCCCTTTGTGAGAGAGAAATCATCTGCTAACTAAAATGGCAAAGTAAATTCCCCCCATTTCCTTATTGCACCTGGGATTTTCGAAGCGCTTGATTTTCTCCTGTGGTTTTGCCATGCACAGCTACAGTAAGAATAGGTAGAGTCTCTTTCTGATGCCATCATTTGCTTTATTAAGTAGCAATGACATTTTATTAAAATATTAAAAGCTGGAAGGCAGCTCAGGAAATGCTGAAGGAAAATCCTACCTTTTATAAATACGAATATGTGGATATTCAACTTGGTAACTTAGTTTGTCTGGCTTCTAAAGATTTTCTCAGTTGCTAGGGGAGCTTAATGGTAGGTATAGAAATGGGCTCAAAGCGAGTTCTTAGAACAGCTTTTGCAAAACAGCCGTCGCAGCGTTTATAAGTGGCAACCCCATCTATATGGAAGAGAGGAAAGCTACGAGTGAAAACTGCATCATCCCTTCCATATCAGACAAGTTAATTAGTTGGTCCATAATCACAGACTCTGTTCCAAATGAAAAGAAAAGCTTTTCTTCTTTTGAATGAAAAGGCACAGAAGGTGCAATACCTGAGTAATTCATTAGCAGTAAGAATGTTTTGAGGGAAGAACTTCTGAATTTAGATTATCCTGAACTTCAACTTGTAATAGTCAAGGTTATGTTGAGACTTTTGCAGTTTCCCAAAACAAATTTAAAATGTGAGGATTTCCTTTTGTGCCTATCAGAAGCAATCCAAGGAGTTTGGAAGATTTTGTGAGTTTTTTTTTTTTAAAGATATCAGGACACTATTCAGTGTACTGAATAAGTTATGGAGCCTTGTAATTGAAGAACCAGTTAAACATGTCAAATCCGAAGTAGCTCCTAAAATAATTTAAAAAATGAGAAATTCAAGATCTAAGTTACTGATTGTAATGTGTCACCCAGCTAGCTAGAACAATTTTAGGACTTTATCTATACATTATTATCTAAGGTTCCAGATGTTTCCATGACCAGAAAAAGAGGGGTGTGAAGGTCATGGAAGTAGGGACTCTGATAGCTGGAAAGGAGATTTGGGCTGAGAGTCAGGAAGCTGGAAGTTAGAACATACAGGAAGGGATGAGCCAGTGCTTTGTTGTTGGAGATAAACCTGAATAGCCAGGTTTCTAAGTCTAGATGAGACTGAATTTTCCTTTCCTCTCTTCCATCCTCAAATAAAAGAGGCAGAAAAACTAGAAAGAGTGGCATTTGGTTTCTGACAAGAGGGTGAAATAGCACAGGTTGCTGGTTTTCCCCCCAAACTACCTGGAGAAACTATGGAAGTAGAAAGAAGCCTGGATCTAGAAATGAATGTAACAATTGTGAGAAACCTTTAAGGGGTGCAGGCAGCAGTGGGGAGTGGGGGTTGGGGAGGTGGGGAGGACAGCGTGACCAAGCTACAGCTGTGGAAAGATAGTTTGGGAGAGAGCTTCTCAGTTGTCTTGCCTCTTGCTGGTTTGAACATTGCTTCAGGACTATTTTTACCTCATTATTTTCACAGAAATCTGCAGCAACAGCCTGGACCTAGCAATGCCAAGGGGGTGATATTAGGGTCTGCATAATCTCTGCTGGGATGAGATAGTAATGGAACAGATGTCAGCTATGAGGAATTGTACTTCCCTGTCCTCATTCTCTTTAAATGCTAGAGCCACTGGACTTGTTTTATGTGAAAAATGATTCAGAAGATTTGTTGGTGTAGTGAGGGCGGACAGAAGTGGTTCTTCTTTGATACTTTGAGGCTCCCTGCTTAGTCTCACCCTCTCCCCTTTGTTTAAACTTACCAGCAGGAGTATAGTTTAGGCTCTTCCTTAATTCATATTATTAGACAGTATCATGAGCTCACAAGGGGAAAAAATCTAGATAGTGAGGACAACAATCTTTAAAAGAAAGGTGACAAACTAAAAATAACATCACGTGAAACAGAATTCTTGGAACAGATATACTCGAAGGGATAAGAAAGGTGTTAATAAAATGTGGGAGAAGTCCAAAGAAAGAACCAAGAGGAAATTGTAAGTATGAAAACTATAATAGTTGAAATAAAGATCAAAAGACTTCAGATAAACAATGCATAGGATTCAGCTGTAGAAAGAATCAGTTGCTGGAAGATCAGATTGACGCTCTCAAAAGGTGACAGAAAAAGATAAAATGAGTGAAAATATAACAATAAACTAGAGATTTGGAGAAGAGAAATAAAAATGCCAACACTGAGTTAATGAGATTCTCAGAAGAAAGTCGTGCTGGAGTGGGGGTGGGAGAGGCAAAAAGGGAAGACATATTTGAAGAAATAAAAGACTATTAATACCCCAGAATTAAAGAAAGATGACAGGCCTCTTATTTGAATGGCATATCAGGTAACCTTTCTGCACCTAAGTTTATTCACCAATAAAACGGGGATAATAAAATATCTATCTTAAAATATCGTGAGGAGTAAATGAGTTAATATCTATAAAGCCCTTAGAATAGTGCCTTGCACGTAATCACTGTTTAAGTATGAGCTCTTATTATTATTACCTAGATGTATTATAATTAAATTCTAGAACAGCAAAGAGAGATGGAAATGCTTCCAGAGAGCATGATCATGTCACCTACCAAGGAAAAATATTTAGATTGATCCCGGGCTTCTTAAAGCTATAATTACATGCAAGAATCAAGGCATTAAATTCATTCAGGCCTCAGAATATTTACTGTATAAAAACCCACTTAAGGGCTGGCCAGTTAGCTGAATTGGTTACAGCACAGATTTATAACCCCCAATGTCAAGGCTTCAGGTCCCGTACTGGCCAGCTGCCAAGAAAATGAAATAAATAAAATAATAATAATAATAAAGACCCACTTTTAAAAACTCTTGGAGATTGATTGAAATAAGTTATGCAAAAGTACAAGGGCTACATGAAGTATTGGTGACTCCAAAACTTAGAGGATATTATGACTATTTTAAAGAGAACAGATTGAGGAAAATATCTAAATTCTAAACGGTATCAACACTGCATTGAAGGTGGGAGACAGGGAGAGAAGACCAAAATGATATGAAACCTGTAAGGTACAAGTATTGCTATATTTAAGAGACAAAGGATAAGGAAGGGGAAAACCCATATGTACAGATCTTAAGTTAGGGGCAACAACCCTAAGAATAAAAATAGACAATGAGAATTTTCATGTACTTCTTGCAGGAATAATGCAGCTATTCTGGGATGCATTCTGGTATTTATTAGTCAAATTATATGTGATATACACTATGGCCCTACAACTTCATTTTTGAATCTTCATCTGAGAGAAATTTCCGCAAAGTTCCATATTGGGACAAATAGGAGGATGTGCATTCAAATTGTAGTTGGGGTCTTCTAGAGATGTTTCAACACTGGGTGAATGGACAGTTAAGACAGCAGCATGACAGCTCCTGCTGCAGCCCCCAAACCAGCACACAACAGATGCAGTGACATTAGTGTACTGTCAGGGTGGCAGGGGCTGTTTGTGGGTGCTTCACTAACTAAAAGTTGAACGTTTAGAAGTGTCAGCAGAGATGGAGAGAGGAAGTCCCCATGAGCCATGAATGGGATGCTGACTTGACTCGCAGGCCGGCCTTTGCTGAAGATGGAGACACATGGTTGGAATGGGGCGATGCATTTTTGTGGACTCTGGGCATCGCGTGCTTCTCTGTCTTGTGTTGGTAACTGTGGATCCACAAAAGAACCAGAGAAAGGAAAATGAGAGAAAAAAAACCTGGTTTTATCAATAGATGAACACGTTCAAACATATACTATTAGAAGGCATCTTAAATGTGGATTGGGGCTGGGATTCAAAGGGACACAGACTGAAACATCAGCCCTCGTTCAAACCCCTCCATCATTTACTGTGCATTTTCTTTTTTTTTTGTTTGTTTGTTTTGGGTTTTTTTTGTCTTTTTTCGTGTCCGGCAACGGATCGCAACCCTCAGTGTCTCGCCCATACCGGACCGGGACCAGCAACGGGATCGCAACCCTCGGTGTTGCGTCCGCACCTCGCTCAGCCAGTGAGCGGGAACTGGTCTGTATGTGGGATCCGAACCCTCGGCGGGAGTGCCGCTGCGCTCCTAAGCGGCGCACTGTAGCAGTGCGCCACCGGGCCGGCCCTGTGCATTTTCAAACTGTGTTACATATGGTAAAATATTGCAATAATGTAAAATCAATAATTTTTTCAATTGTACAAAAGCTCACATAGTATTAGACCTGTTAAATGTTTTCTTTTGGGACGGACAGTGTATGTTCAAAGCCTAGCTTTATCATACACCATTTTAATGAAGTGATATATTCAAAGGGTCTATACATAGTAACTGTCAAACGAATGTTTTCCTTATTTTTTTCTACTTAATTGTTAATCTGATTAAAGAGGTAAATCTTTATTTAAGTAATTCATAAATCATGTTTATGTGACTATGTCCAAACTGGGCAACGCTAAAGTATTGGATTCATCTGATTCTCTTTGCTCAGTTGGGCTCAATTTAAGATCCAGATGCATTAGTCTCTTGAGGAGAATTAGGTTGGTTAAATAGAATTTTGAATTCTATGTTTGATCAATTTACGTAGAACAGACTTGCTCTAGTATTCCATAGTGGGCTCTGAAGTCCTTGGTTAATAAAAAGCTATGCAAGTTACATATAGTTATTTTTGATGTGACATACATTTTTAACTTTCTCTTTATATTTTAATTTATAATGCTATAGTATATAATTATAAAAATGATTATTGTCATTTGTATCTTTTAAATATGTATTTTTAAGCAAAATAAAGTACCCGTTCTACTCTAATTTTCAATCCCTTTAAGTTTCATGTTTAACTATATCCTTTCTGACATTTCGACTTGGAATATCATAGTTTATAATATATCCAGTGATGTTTACTATATGTTTGCTTTTTCCTTTAGCTTGCAAGAATATAATTCATATTTTCAATTTAGCATAATAATAAATAACTTAGAGATTTAGAATGAGGAAAATGCTAGAAATAATTATATTTTTTAAAACATATTCAAACATTGATAAAATTTATAATGATTTTGGTACTGGTACTCATTTTTAGCTCATTTCAATAGTAAATGAGACCCACTCTTAAAGGAGACCAAACTCCTTTAAGAGTGGGTCTGTCATATATACAAAGAAATAGAGGGTAGGGTATTTACTCACTTTTTTTTTGCCACTTAGATTTTTTTGCATGAACAAAAGAATGATAAAGTTAAAAGGAGAAATGGAAAGAAGGGAGAGGCCATATTTTACTTTTAGTTTAGTTGATTATTTAAACACTTGAAAAAAATGTAAATATAACTTAAAATATTCTCAAAGATAGGAAAGAAGGCAACGAACACCAACCGGAGCTTCAGTTCTGTTGTCATTGTGAGGTGAAATTAAAATTGCTTTTCCTTCACGAAGTTTTTTCTGATTCTCAGCTGGAAGTAATTTCTTTGTCTTCTGACTTTCCAGTACCTCTCCTAAAATACTTAGGACTTTGTATGGCAATGATTTACAAACACTCTCCAGGGTCTTACGATATTCCGAAATTATAAAATAATTGAGTAGAGGATTTATATCAGATTCTGCTTCGTCTGGAAGGCAGTGGCTTATAATAGAAGAGCATGGGGTTTAGAGTCAGCAAGAGCCTGGTTTCAAGCTAGGCTCTGCCGCTTCTTAACTGTCTGAACTACGGCAAGTCATTAATTTTCCCTGTACTTCGATTTCCTCATATATAAAATGACGATAATACTACTTAGCTTATAGTATTGGGAAAGATTTTATGAAATAATTCATTCACTGCTCTCATCCCATTGCATGTATGCAACAAATGTTAGCTCTCTTCTTTCATAGCTCTGCTAAGCATTCCTTTTGTCCATGTAGAAGGTGTTCCTGCAAATAAAGAATGAGTCTGTCACTTTACAGCTGCATCTCTCACTATTGGAAAGGCAGTCTAACCATGGTGTTTAACAAGTATGGCTTGTGGGATGTAATCATAAATCACCCCCACCCCCAACTGGTCTTTTAATTTATTCGATGGGGCTAGTATTTCCCCATCTCCTGGATGAAATTTAAGGGAAACGCCATGACTTTTCTGATCACTTTCAGACCATCAACGTTCTCTGGTCAGCAATTTATAGTTCTCATTTCATGTGATAATTAAAACTTCAAACATCATTTGAATTACAGCCACTTCCCTTTTCTCAGCTCAGTTCTGTTGCAGTTTAGCCATTGCCTGATGGGTTGGTAGAGGAGCTGCCTCTTCTCTCCCACTGACTTACGTTCCTGAACCTAAAGAGGCAGAAAAGTTAAAACTTGACTAATACTATCATGAATTGGTACCATACTGTCAGATTATTGTGGCTGTTTAGTTTACTTATTTATTTATTTACTTTAAGATATAATTTCACCTCTCAGGGTGGTTTTCATGAATTCTTCAGAAACCATTTCTACCAGGCTTAATTGCTGGGGATTTTATGTCTGCTGTCCCTTTGATGTGAATGAAATACTTTCTCTGGCTGAATATGAGGATCCCGTGGGATCAAATTGTTGATAGGTCTTTCGCTTATTCATCAAAGCAGTATTTATTGAGTCCCCCACTGTGTGTCAGAAACTCTTATGAACAAAGATTTCTACCTTGGTAGCACATATTTTAAAAGAGGAAACAGAACAATAAGCAATAGACATAATTAGTAAATAAAATAGTATGTTAGAAAGTGACATATACTATGGAAATGAGAAAAAGTAGAGCAGTTTAAGGAGAAGTCAAGGTGACTGTGTGGGGCTAATTCGCAATTTTAAGTAGGGGGATCATTGTAGCTCTTACTGAGAAGGTAGGTTGCAACTCCTCCCATTCCTTTATGCTCAGACCTCTGTGATGTGATTTCACTGCTCAAGAGGTGGAATCTCTTATTTCATCCCTTGAATCTGGGCTTAGCCATGTGATTTGCTTTGAGTAACAGACATTAAAAATTGTGAACAAAGCCAAGGCATGAAAAGTGCTTGTATATTGTGGTTTGCCCTTTCTTGATGGTAGTGAACCTTCTGCAACCAAGTGAAGAAGTTTTGTTTTGCTTGCTGGAAGACGAACACCCAGGTGGAAATAAAACTTTTAGTTTTTTAATTCATTTCAGTTAAGGTTCCAGCTGAGGTTGAAGACCATCCAACTGAAGGTCACTCTAGGCCATCTAGCTCCAGCTGAGCTGGCACAGATAAGAAGAATAGACTAGCCAGCCTACATAATCATGATCAATAACAAACTGTGGTTGCTTTAAACCACTGAAATTTGTGGTTAGCAATAGCTAACTGATACACTGACATTTGAACAAAGGCTTGAAGGAAGTCAGGAAGTATGCCCTGCAAGAACAGCCTGTGAAAATCCCCTAGAGCAGAAGGGAACTTCTAGACTTTAGGAAGGAGGGGGGGGGGTCACTATGAGCAAAGGAAGAGAAGGAGATTGAGGTTGGGGGGGGGGGGGGGCAGGGGATCTTTGGAAGAGACAACCCACATTACATACACTCTTGTGAATAATCTGTATGCCCCGGAAAAATCTCTCTTAACATCTGATTGTTCTGAATTGAGTCATATGTCATTGTAGAACTAATGAAATTACCCCTTGAAAAATCAAGTGCATTCCTCAAGCTGGTTAACTTTCTCTGAGTACTTAGATTTATGGGTAGATTTGGTTACTTGAATAATTTCTGGGTTCTATTGGGAAGAAGGAAGGTATGAATTAATGTTTGCTTGGTGAGAATGACTACTGCTGTAGGTCCCAAACAGAGTTACAGAAAAGGATAGTTTTATTCAGTCTGGCTGTTACAGAAGGGATCAGGAATTGAATCTATGTAGGAGTAACATTTAAGGGGTAGTTTGGAATTCTAAGTAGGAATTAGCCAAGAAGGCTGGGAGGAAAATGATGATAAACCCTTTCAAGGGAGTGAATAGCTTGGTCTGTGGATCACAGCGCTTTGAAGGAAGTACAAGTAACTAGGCTTGTTTGGAGCAGAACTGTGCCCAGATATTTACAATGTGATCTGAAGGGACTCATCAGCTGTGTTTCTCATCTAAAGAGGTTGAGAAATATCTAGGAAAAGGAACGCTGAACTTCAGCTACCATAGCATCTCCTAAAAGATTTTTTGGGGAATTAGATGCCCAGAAAAAGTACAGGCAAAGGCACTGGTTGTATTAGCTTACATGGAATTGCTGATATTGTATTAACATATAGAACTAAGTGAGTTTCCTTTGAACCAGTTTTCTTTTTAAGAAATACAATTTAGTATTTGAAATTTGAAAGAATTTGAATCAATCCCAGTCCTACCATTTGTTAGCTGCTTGACTTTGAACAGTTTAGGTAACCTTTCTCTTTCTCAGTTTTCTGTGAAATGGGCATAATAGAGCATCCACCTCAAATATTTTTAATGGACTAAATAAGTTGCCATGTGGTAAAACACTGACAGCAGTACCTGGTAAGTGTGGCAAGTACCATATAAGCACTATGTAGGTGTTGGCTAGTGGCCTTATTGCTGTTCTTCTTAGGCTTTCAGTGGAGCTAAAGCTTGAACACTAGAAGTAGGCAAAGCAGGCTTCTGGGCTCCTTTTCTTTTAACCTACAACTCTGAAGGCAGGAAATAGTAAACATAGAGTGAGGAAAGAAAGAGGAAATTTCTTTCCAGGTCTTAAAGCAGACATCCCAGATCTCTTCTCCAAACCAGCTATCGTTTGGCTTTATAAGGTGTGGGGTGGTGGGATGAATGGATTCACATCTGGGTGGGTAGAGGTGAGTAGCAAAGTAGGCTTTCTTACTGCACCAGCTATAAATGTGGACAGGAATCTAAAAAGGAGACACTAAAAAGTGAAGCATGAAGAGAAGTTAGTGCTATCTCCTTTTTGGCAATGTTACTAAGAAAGATGTGGGTGGAGAAAAACTCTGTGTTTCCTTTCTGTTCCCCACTGCCATCCCCTTCCCTTAT
Source organism: Galeopterus variegatus (assembly GCF_000696425.1). Taxonomy (NCBI): domain Eukaryota; kingdom Metazoa; phylum Chordata; class Mammalia; order Dermoptera; family Cynocephalidae; genus Galeopterus; species Galeopterus variegatus. The sequence goes on along the minus strand of NW_007728629.1, from coordinate 107,653 downwards.
TTCTAGGGTCTTAATGTAGTATTTCATGACTAGGGTCTTGCTGCTTGGTCTAGGTGTACATACTTCTCTTCACCTTTCTTATAGGTAGGATGTCAGGATTCATGAGATTGCACATCTGTTCTTGTTCTGTGTAACCGTATGGAAGAATTACCTTTCTTGTAAACCTATGATTACATTTTATAATTGAATAGATAGCTATTGCTCTGAAAGCCATTTTCCCCATCTGTTCCTGCTTCCAGGTTCAGAGAATCAGATATGCGTTTAACCTATTTAATGAGTTGAATTGTGTCCTCTGAACAGTTGTGTTCAAGTCCTATCCCCTGGTACCCTTATTTGAAAATAGGGTCTTTGCAGATGTAATCAAGTTAAGATAAAGTCATACTGGATTAGGGTGGGCCCTAAATCCAATGACTAATGTTCTTATAAAGAGAGGGAGATTTGGGGACACACAGAGGGAGGAAGGCCATGCCATGATGGAGGCAGAGATTGGAGAAATATAGCAGCAAGCCAAGGAATGCCAAGCATTGCTGGCAACCAACAGATGTTAGAAAAGGCAAGGAAGGAGTCTATTCTAGAGCCTTCAGAATATTCTAGAGCCTTGCATGGCTCTGCCAACAGCTTGATTTCATACTTTTATCTCCTAGAACAGTGAGAGAATAAATTTCCTCTGTTTTAAGCAACCAAGTTTGTGGCAGTTTGTTATGGCAGCTCTAGGAAATTAATACACCTATGTTGAAATACACAAAGACTACTAGAATATAGGATATAGCGTGTATTGAAAACTTTGGGAATAAAAGCCAGATTTCTACGTCATTTTGCTATGGTTGTTACTAAGGCCGATATCAATATTCTCATGAGGTAAAAATAGATTACTGCAAAAAATTCAGAATTTCAAATAAAAAAATAAAGGCTGTGAGGGAGAACTCTTCTTCCCCTGGTATATGTTTTGGATCTTACTGCTAACACATATCCTGCCTGCTGCCAATATAGATATTTATTATCTAATCATTATATTTTTCTTAAATTTAAAAACACTTCTATTAATATTCCTTTCACTGTATCGGATTTGTTTTGTTGGATGAGAATCATAATGATAGACAGATCTTCATTGGATGCCTTTATCAACTTCGGTTTTGTTTTGTTTTGAGCAGACTTAATGAGGCAAGTAAAGATTTACCAGTTCCCCAGACACTTTTTCATTCCTTAGTAAAGGAATTTGAATGTTAACGGTTCCTGACGAGGAATAACAGAGTGGTTTTTTTAGTGCACATGAAATCGTTGTTTGTTTAGCTAATAACAAATACATTTTAAATTTAATTTCAAGTTTCTCCTTTTCTCTCCCTATGAACCATTGCTTTGGAATGCATCTCACAGCCAAAATGCTTTCCCGAATTGGATAGAAATGCCATTGCTTCTGAGACCAAATTAGCCTTCAAGATGGGCTGCCTGGTGCTCACAGTGTCAGCACCACCGTAGTCTGCAGGCCAGTTGCCAGTTTGTAACAGTGTCCAGGGAGATATCAGCTTCCTAACTGATTTCCTCCCTCTTCCCAATCTAATTATTTGGAGACCTTCAAGCTTTCCAGAAATATCTGCAATTAGTCAGATGGTATCTAGGGCTTTGTTTAAAATTACAATAGAAAATTTATCAAGACCATTTGGTTTAATCTCTGTCATCATTTTTACAGCGGATTTTTCTTCTTCTCTCAGGAGGGTTAGAAATAAGGCATAGTGATTATTACATAATTATGGAGAATAATAACAATAATAATGCTTGAAATTATTATTATACCATTAAGAAGAATGATATGTGTAAAGATAATTCCATGTCAGATTTATGGAGATTTTCTAGCAGAAGCTCAAATAAGGAACAATTATTAGCATTACAACCTCCTTTTGCTGATGGTGATTAGAGCTCTGTTTTGTAAAACAGATGTCATGACTTCATATTTCACTAGAGTCTCAACCTATTTCTAGTACTTAAACATAATGGCTGGTGCAAAACTGTTGTTCAATAAATATTATTACATGAACTAACAGATAAATTAATAACTGAAAAATTTTTAGGTAAATAAAAATTATATTTTTTTATAATATCTTTCACTAACTAGTTTTGTACAGCTTATGTATGTCTATGTAGCAAATATAAATTGGTTAACCAAAGTTAAAAAGAGAAAACACTAGACTTAATGTGAGTTTGATTTCTAGTCCTGCTACTTTCTAACTCTGTGTCTCTGAGCAAGTCACAAGCTCTCTGAATCTCACCAATATTCATCAGTAAATTGGAGGGTACAAAAACACACATACATAAACTTAAAAACTTCTTAGCCTCCTATTCCCAATCTTATTTCTGTTCTTATTTTCTCAGAATCAGCCACTTCCTAAACTTGGTATAAATTCTTCCAGTTACATTCATAAAAGAAGATGTATGTCAATGAAAATAAATATTATGTACCTAAAACTTTTTAAAAATTACACAAACATTATCCAAGTGCATATACTCTTTTGAAATTTGCTTTTTTCTTCATCAGTGTTCTCAGGGTCTATTCTGGATACCTATCTAATAACATATATTATTTAATCTTGTAATGCATGAGTAGAAGCATAGCATAGTGCTTAAGAGCAAGCATAGGCTCTACAGCCACATCATCTGGGTTTATAAACCGGCGATGCCATTTATTCCTGTGGGAACTTGAAGAAGTTCTTTAACCTCTCTGTGTCTGTTTCCTTATCTATAAAATAGGGATTATAATAGTACCTACATCATGAAGCTGCCATGAAGATCAAATAAGTTATCAATCCCTTAGAATAATGCTAGCATATAAGAGGAACAATAAATGTTTGCTAAGTGAAATAAAATTAATGAACATTTTGTTTTCAAATATTTTTGTTACTAACAATGTGCTAAAGAATGTGCCATGTGTATATCTTTGTTCATATGTGGGAGTATACTCAATAGTGTATCAGACATATAATTGCTGGCTCAGAGGTCTTATGCATTTCTGATTGTAGATGATCCTGAATTGTTTTCCATAGTGATCATACTAATTTATGTTCCCACCAGTGTTGAATAATTTCCATTTTCTCTACATCCTTGCCAGACTGAATATTATTAAATTTCTCAATTTTTGCTAATCTGATTCCTATGAAATGGATCTCATTTTTGTTATTATTTTTTCCCTTGATTACAGGTGAGGATAGACATATTTTCAAATATCCTATGCACATTATGATTTCTTCTTTTGTAAATTGTGAACTCTGCTTTGCTTGATATACGAACTTAATTTTCTTTTTCCCTATAGAAAATGATTGTTATTCCCAAATAATTTCTTGAGTCAATCCCACTGATCTGTAAGGCCACCTCAATCATATAGCATTTTCCCACAAATACACAGATCTGGTTCACTATTTTCTTCCTTTTGTATATTGTTTCATCGATACAAACTCATCCCTCCACCCCCATTACAATAGGTGGGACATTTTGCCTCTCTGTTCTTCATTTCCAAATCTGCCTTGGTAATATGTATTTTTGGTTCTTCTACATGGGTTTGAGAATCAGGTTGTGTGGGTCTGTAAAAAATCCTTTGAAAGTCGTCTGAAGTAGCATTTAATATTCAAGTTAATTTGGAGAAAATATGTACGTTTATGATCTTCGTGGTTCTTTACTGAATTGCATTTATTCAGTTACCCCTTGATGTCCTTCAAGAACATTTAGTAAGTTTCTCTTAAAGAATAAAATAGAGATGTACGTGAACACACATCGTAAAATAAGAAGAGCTATGCGTGTTTAAGCCATTGTGTCTATATGAAGATAATTATAATATACAGGAAAATTCTCAAAATCTAATTTTATCCAATTGGATCATCCTTTGTCCTCAGTGAAACTTTTATCAGCTCTTTGCCTAAATACTAAAATTGTTTAATGGGAATTTCATCCCATTTTATTTTTCCTGACAATATCATAATAGAAAACTTAAAAATAGTGAATTATAGCAGAAATTCGTATTTAGAAAGGAGAAAGCAGGAGATGCAAGCACCTTGAAAAATCATATTCCCCCAAACTGGGACTAAAACATAAAGGTTTTGAGGGCATGGTCTCAACAAAATGGTCTAACCAATGCCAACTGTGCTTATGTTTCCTTCCTGTCCTTTCTCATGACTCTCCTTTTGTCTCCATCCCTCCTTTTCTTCCTCTGATGTTTATGGGATTTTTTTCTTTTGTGAACAATTATATTTGAGAAATTTTAGAAGAGAGAAAATAATTTTTAAAATTGTCCTTGTCTTCATTGGAAGCTTATATTAATTAAATGGCATAAGGACAACGAAAAATAACTTATCTTTTAATGGCAAATATTGTAGATTATAGGAAATCTTATGTTTTCTTTTTCTGGTTCTTATTTAACCAGACTGCTCACCCAGTTCAACATTTTCTGTGTACAAGGATTCAGAGCAAATTATACAGAAGTATTAGATATTAAACATTTGCCTTGTGAATTCATATAATTTCCTGCTAGTATTTACTGCTACATTAGAATATAGCTGAGGGTCTGCTTACTGGCTGAGACACTATAACAAGGTGATTAATTGTGCTTTGAAACGTGAGCCTCTGGTAAAATTTTTAGCTTCATCACTTTTATATAGCTCATAAGACTATTTTGAGGACTAAATGATATTATACATATGTGTGTGTGTGTGTATAACTCTTAGAACAGCACCTGGCACATAGTAAATATCCATTAAATATTAGCTATTACTTCTTTCTTCTAATAATGTTAGAGTTGCAGCGTTTAGACAGTTCTATATATTTAGAGGGTTTAATTAAATTAGGCCTTATCTTTGTGCACTGATATGGAAAGAAGTTATCATCCTAACGGATGACATTTGAGAAGATATTTGATAAGCCCTCTTTATGGTATAAGTGATCATCCTGTGTTCCAGCCTCCTACTTTTCAGGATGAAGAAAAAGACTACTGTGTATGGAAAAAGAAGAAGAGAACACGAGAGTGAGACAGAGCTGTGCTGTGGTGCTTGGTGGATCTGAAGAAAGGGCAGACAGTGTTCAACAGAGGTGTCTCAGGAGAAGATTCATGCCTAATGGAAATTTATTTTTTTTCTAGTGAAGTACTATGATCTGTGGAATGTGAAGCTGCTCCTTGACCACATGTTTTCAATAAAATGACAAAAATCGTAATTTATTTGGTAAAACAGGATTTCTAATGGAAGCAGGGGAGCCTAAATAAAAACATATGTTGTTTGAGTTATGTATAAATTTTATAGAAACCTGTCAGTTAGTGAAAGAGGTTCACAATTCTAATTTTGAGTAAAATTAGTGGGAGCTGCTAGAGCTAGTGATGTTTTTAGCAGAATACCATACTCTTTAATGAAAAATTTATCAAAACAGTTAATCCCATTTTTAGAAGTAGGAAAAATTTCTTGCAAAAATATGAACATACAGTAAATACGTTAAGTGAAATCATGATTGTCAGGATTGATATTCAAGAAAAATATGGTCAAGCTCTTGTATTAATTACAATTTTCCCATTATTATTTTTTTGTCTTTGGTTTACTTATTTCATTGCCTGGTAGAGCTCACTAGTATGCCTGGTAGTAGGAATAGAGGGTGCTAACCTCTATCACAGAACTTCTCACATTATCCCATAATTGCCTATTTATTCTGTTTCCCAACTAAGACTGACTTCTTGGAGAGCAGGACTATGTCTTGTTATTTTGTATTCTCCATGTAGCAAAGAGCCTTGCATAAAGTAAGACTTTTGCAAATGTTGGTAGAATGACTTTTAATAGTTGAAATCTTGATCATGCTTGCGGAATATCAGTGTTCTGGAAGAAAAACAATTGAAGTTGTTAAATGTTGAATTAAGAAATTCACTAAGGCAGTTCCAGTGATTACAGCGGCATATTGATCGACTGATAGGCTCTTTTAGCAAACTCCCTGAAGGACCTGTCAGGCTGGAATACACTGTTTTGATTTGCAATGTTTGTTTTTGTTCTAGACTTGCAGAACCAATTAAACCATAAGGCAAACATTGCCGGAGAAAAACACGGAACTCACAGGGTATATGGAAGGAGGCCTATAAATTTAATAGAAGATACCCAATATTCTTTTTCCAAAATATCCATTCAGCTAAACTTCAGAACTGGTAGTATTTTTTATTGTATTTCTTTATGTCAAAAAAGGAAAATAAACACCTTAAAGTGGCCCTGCCTTCTCTTTTTCCAAAATATCCATTCAGCTAAACTTCAGAACTGGTAGTATTTTTTTATTGTATTTCTTTATGTCAAAAAAGGAAAATAAACACCTTAAAGTGGCCCTGCCTTACATAAATATAGAGAATATATCTATAAGAATACATAATTTACCTTTTAGAATTTTTTTCTGGCTTGATGACTTGCATTTTCTATTTTGCATAGTTGATTTAATTATTACATTTTAAGTTCTAATATATTTTGGATAGTTAGCATTTCACTTCCCCTAGGATGTCAAGATATGAGCTTACAGATGGGGATTATATTATACTATGTGGAAAACTTTGTGATATGAAACCACTGAGGCATGAAAATAGCCTACCTTGTAAAAGACACCTTCGAACATTCCATTCACGTTTCACTTCCACATCCTTGCAATGTCTATTTCCCCCTTTGGGATTGGGCCTCTCTGTTATCAACTGAATGTTTATGTTGCTCTGAAATTCACATACTGAAACCCTACCCCACAATGTGAGAGTATTAGGAGGGTCTTTGGAAGGTGATTAGGGTTAGATGAGGCCATGAAGGTGTGGTCCTCATGATGGAATTTGTGCCTTTAGAAGAAGAGACAGAGAGCTTGCTCCCCACTCCCATCATGTGAGGATACATAAAAACGTCGGCCCTCTGCAAGCCAGGAAGAAGGCCCTCATCAGAACTCAACTGCCCAGCCTGCAGAACTGAGAAATAATTCCTAGGGAGTGCTCAAAGACAGTAACCTCAGTCAAGCATCACTGGAACATAAAAATACCTGACTTGTACCTCTAACTTATGTGGATGCAATTTTCCATTAAGCAAGAAGGTGAGCTAATAATGAGATAGGGTGTTTTGCCTTTCTCTTGGAATTCCTCTGTTTGCAGTTGATTAGGGAGGTAAGAAAAACAAGAAAACTTAGTTTCAATCCTTAATTGTAGGTGCACAACATCTCAAGTAAATCAACATAAGAGGGTGTAATGGGAGATAATCAGAAATAAACTTTTGAGAAGGATACTTTTGGGGCATGATTTCATCTCTGGGCAGTTTCAGCCATATGGTCAGTTTCTCATTTCCTCTGCTAATATCAAGGAATTGATGACCATCAGTTCCCAAGTTAATGGCTTAATGATATTTTCTGCTTGGTCCTAGTTACTCCAATGGCCATTCTCTGGCTAAGGTCCCTTTCAAATGGAAATGCAAGTACATCATATGGGTGTTTTGTTTTACCTATTGTGTAATATGGCCTTATTGGTGGTACATTATCCTAACAAGTTAGTCTAGTTTTCCACTGACATACTAATTAACATATTCTACGTGGTATATCTTGCACTCACTCCATTGAGTGAGAAATGAGAAACCTCTGACCTGTAGGATTTTCTTCTACATCTTACATTTCAAGAAGGCTAAGTTAGACTCTTGCTCCTCAGACTATGAGACTTCATCTAAAGCAATATTGTCCGGTAGAACTTTATGCAATAATGAAAATTTCCTATAATATCTGTGCTGTTCTAGATGGTAGGCACTAAACACATGAGGTGACTTAGTTCTCGAAATGTGGCTAGTGTGACTGAGAAACTAAATTTTAACTTCTATTTAATTGTAATTACTTTAAACTTAAATAATTTTGATTTAAGCTAGACATGGCCACTGGCTAATGTATTGGAAATTACAGCTCTAAGGTATTATCAACAATGCAATCCACTTGGGAGGGTTTAATTGAAGAAAATATGTCAGTTATAATAAATAATAAAGAATCAAGTTTGAATAGTACTGTAGTCCACTCTTCTAGCAGAAAATCTGTGGACCAGGTTTAGGCTGCATGCAAACTTGACTATGGGAACAACACATAGCAATGTAATGAACTGAAAAGGCAATTGCAAAAGAAATTTAAATGTTTAGTTAAGAAAAAAAAAGCTATGCTAAAATGCAGAAGAAAGAATTATCCTTTCAAAGGTGAAAGAAAGAGCCAAGAATCCACAAACATCTCCTTTTCTCTCATCAGCTAGACAACAAACAGAACAAAAGAGAGTCATTAAGAAGGCCTATTGGTGTGCAAGTATTTTTGAGGCAAAGGATAGTGACTACAAAAACACTGATTTGAAAAGGTATAAACCAGTAGGGACCTATCGTCCAAAACATTAGCTTTGTTATAATCCCAGAAATCTCTGAAATTTGCAAATTGGACTATTTGCTAGCACAACAAGGGAAACGTTCCAAGTGATTTGCTTACTATGGTCAGTACTCCAAGATTATTGTTCTATGCTTCCTGGTTTAAAAAAGAAAGAAATACAAACAGAAATATCCCAGACCTCTCTACATTGTAATCATGCACGGCAAGTTATGAATGTAAATTGTTTGACAAGAAGATGAAAATACACCCCCGGGATGCAAATTAAATTATGTGTCCCTGAAATCCTTATTTTATATTATTTTAGAAAATGCCTGCATCTGTCATTGCTACTTAGCACATATTTATCATGTTATTTCAGTGGCGATGGTGGGCTTTTTGTTTAGAAGATGAATTTCTTTCACATGCAATTCTTGCAACTTATTTTCACTTTGTAGAGATTATTTGGTGACTTTTTAGAAATTTAAATGCTGGCCTTTAAAAAGGTGAATATATCAACATGTATTTCTAGCGAAGAAGAACGTTTGGCCTTTTTATTTCTTTCTTTCTTTTTTTTTTTTAAAGATGACCAGTAAAGGGATCTTAACCCTTGACTTGGTGTTGTCAGCACCACATTCACACAGTGAGCAAACCAGCCATCCGTATATGGGATCCGAACCCGTGGCCTTGGTGTCATCAGCACCGCACTCTCCCGAGTGAGCCACAGGCTGGCCCAGGCCTTTTTATTTCTAACTGTAAGATGAATTCCTGGCTCGGACCCATTTGCCCTGTTCCAACTACTTCCAGTGGTAAGGGGAAGTGAACAAGAGGTAATATAATGTAGAGACTAGCCTGGCAAGGGTAAGTAATAATAAGTATTTGTAGGGCTGGTGGGTTAGCTTACGTAGAGTGTGGTGTTGATAACACCAAGATCAAGGGTCCTGATCCCTATATAGGCCAGCCTCAAAAACAAAAACAAAAACAAAAAACCTCAATGAATGAAAGACCAAAATGTAATAGTAAAAGCATAACACTCTTGGAGAAAACATAGATGTATTTTGCTATGACCTTGGATTAGTCCATTTTTCCTGGGATATGACACCAAAAGCATAAAAGCTAAAGAAAAAATAAATAAACTGGACTTCAATTTAAATAAAATTTAAGGGCCGGCCCGTGGCTCACTCAGGAGAGTGTGGTGCTGATAACACCAAGTCAAGGGTTAAGATCCCCTTACCAGTCATCTTTTAAATAAATAAATAAATAAAATTTAAAACTTTCATGCTTCAAAGGATACTATAACGAAAATGAAAAGACAAATCATAGAATAGGAGAAAATAGTTGTAAATCATATATCTGATAATAGTCTAATACCAGAATATATAAAAAACCCTTACAATTTATGAATAAAAAGACAAGGGCAGGCCAGTTAGCTCAGTTGGTTACAGTGAGCAAGGTCCAGGGTTTGACCCTTGTACCAGCCAGCTATACCCCATCCCCCCCAAAAAAGAATAAAAAGGCAACCCAAATAAAAAATGGGCACAGGATTTGAATAGACATTTCTCCAATGAAAATATACAAACAGTGGACAAGCACATAAAGAGATGCTCAATGTCATTAGTCATTAGGGAGATGCAAATCAAAAGTACCATGAAATACCACTTCACACCCACTAAGATAGCTATAATCAAAAAGATAAGAAAAAGCGTTGGTAAGGATGTGAAGAAACCAGAACCTTCATACACTGCTGCTAGTGGGAATGTAAAATGGTGCAGCCTCTTTTGAAAACAGTCTGGCAGTCCCTCAAAAAGTTAAACATAGTGTTAACATGTGACCTAGCAATTTCACTATTAGGTACATATCTAAGAGAAATGAAAACGTATTTTTTTTTTCCTTTTTTTTGTCTTTTTTTCGTGACTGGTAACAGGATCGCAACCCTCGGTGTCACTCCCGCACCGCACTCAACCAGTGAGTGGACCGGTCTCTATATGGGATCCGAACCCTCGGCNAAATAATACCACATGTGCCTTGCTTGCTAAAGGATAAATAGCACGGGGATAGCCATGATGTGAGTTCAGAATTTCTTATCTTAGCTTGTAAAATAAAATGAGTGACACATGTTAAGTATCAGGCACCATTGAAAATGCAGGCCAGAGTTTTCCAGCTGAGAGCAAGTTATCTGATGATAGATTAACTTGAGCTTTTGTCTGTGTTTTAAAGCCTTTTTTAAAACCAAGGTAATACAAGAATATTAAAAAAAAATTATAGTCTGTAGGGGTCAAGAGTAAACTCCCCCTTCATTCTCTGAAGTTTTGCTGAAAACAACTGACAAAACCCATATTAATCAGGAGAAAAGGCATAACAAATTTTATTTTAATGTCAATAGTATGGGGGAGATCGCAGAATGATTTTCCAATAACCCAGTGGGGCGTAGATGCTTATATACACTTCTTTATAGAGGAAAAGAAGATGAGGGAAATAGGAGTAAATGATTTTAATAATGTTTCAAGGGCTTGGAGAACATGCAGTGGCCTGAGACAAAGTCTATAGGGCCTGCAGAGCACACAATGACTGGTAAATGATTTCTTCAGAATACTAAATGGAACTGAGATGGAAGACAATGATTTGTGACAAAAGTCTGTCCAGGTGTGCTGACAAACTTGTCTTTCCTTTTTTGATATGAGTTGTTAATGAAAACTCAGGGAAAGTATTGGAAGTAATTGTGTTCTTCTTTGTTGGATCTGGACTTTAGGCAGATAAGGGAACAGTTTCATTCTGTGCTTTGGAGAGAGACAGGATTGGCAGATGGGGGGTGGGGGGAGGGTCAGAGAGACCCTGAGGCTGTTTCTCTAGTCCAGCATGTCAAGGTACCATATTTTGGAGTAAAGGCCTCTCAGCCCAAACAACTCCTAGAACATAACAGTTGCTAATATTTTGGTGGATTTCTTTTAAGAACTTTTTGTATCTTTAGGCTTATTTTAAATAACTGTAATCATACATTTTGAATACATATTGCTTCACTTGGCATTAAGGGACTAGCATGTTTTCATTTGTTTTATAATTTTTAGAAACATTGTTTTTACTGACTATATACTTGTCAACAAAATCCCACATGACTGCATGACTTATTCAAAGATTCAAGAAATTATTACCTAGTTTGTAGACATTACAGTGCTCTTAATGTTTGAAATCCCCCTGCTTCTTACAATCTTCAATAATAGTTTAATAAAACAAAGAAGATTAACTTAAATGAGTAAAGTCTCCTTCTCATATATAGTCTAGTATATAGATTCTTTTAAATGAGATTCTTTTAAACAAGAAAAAGAAATAAAAGGAGAAAGACTGCCATCAGATTTGGTAAGGAAACTATCTCTTAAAGGCTTCTGAGAGAATAATTTTAGTAAAATTATGGAAATACAAAGTTCACATGACTAAAAAGGGAGGGAGCAGGTAAAGAATTAATGGAGGGAGGCAATGGATATAGATTATGAATTTGAAACTCTGAAATATAGAAAAAAAATAGAGAAATAAGATAGTAGCTATAGGACATGGCAACATCAAAAATATTCTCTTTGGATGAAGTCTGTATTGGTTTTCTATAGCTGCTATAACAAATTTTCATGAACTTAGTATCTTAAAATAATAATTACAGTTCTATAGGTCAGAAGTCTAAAATGGGGCTAAAATCAAGGTGTTGGCAGGGCTGTATTCCTTTCTATAGGCTCTGATAAGGATCTATTTCTTTGCCTTTTCCAGCTCCTAGAGGCCACGAGCACTCCTTGGCTCATGGCCCCTTTTCCCCATCTTTGAAGCCACCAAAGGCAAGTCAAGCCCTTCTTCTGTGGCATTGCTCTGACCTTGCCTCTGTTGTTACATCTCCTCCTCTGCTCCTCTCTCTTCTGCCTCCCTCTTCCACTTTTAAGGACCCTGGTTATTGCCCACCTGGACACTACAGGATAAACTTCCCCTCTCGAGGTCCTTAACTTAAGCACATCTACAAAGTCCCTTTTGCTATACAAGGTAACATTAATATGTTCTGGGATGAGGAAGTGGATATTTTGGGGAAGCCATTATTCTGCCTGCCACAATACCTACAGCTGTATGTAAACTGAGGCAGAAGAATTCAGTGAAGAGGAAGAGACTGAACTGATGAAGGGGGTAAATTTCAGTATAGCAGCAAGTTGTCTCAGTAGTTAAGAAGGACAAGTTAACCTTAATCAGGAGGGGCAGGTCATCTTGTCTGTTAACGAAGAGAAGGGAGAGACAGTTTTTGCAGACATATGCATGTTGAGTTACTGAAATGGAGAGTAAAGGTAAAAGCTGGAGCTCAGAGTACATGACCACTGAAGAAGCCAATGTAAGGAGGTGCAGGATAGGAGGCTTCAAGTGAAAGGCAGTTTTAAACAGTGTTTTGGGGGCTTTGGGGAATTTTAAAAAGGGTGCGTAATATGATGGCTAGTAACATTGAAGAGCCTCATGTTGCTGAATAGTATAAATGTGTACTGGATCAAATCTTCATGATTCTAAATATTTCTCCAGCAATGCTCCACCCAAGCAGAAAAGAGGAAAACAAAACTCAGGAGAGATGGAGTGATGAAAATCAATTTAAGGGATTCAGTGAATGTTCTTAGTAGATTATATGCTGATAATCAGAGCACTAAGGTTTCATGTGCTGCACTTTGTCATATCCTCATATGTTAGAAGTTAAGAAAATTTAGGAATTCATCTGGGGAATCTAAGCTCTAATCTTATAATATTTTGTGTATAGAGCTCTATTGTCTCTAGAGTTTTAAATATATATATCTTAATCCCTAAAAGGACTCAAAGACTTGAGAATGTAAGAGCATTGGCTTTGAATTCAGAAGTACCTGTGCTGGAATTCTGGTTATCACTAATTAGCTAGTCAGGTAATTTAATAAATTGCAGACTCTGTTTCCTTGTATGTAAAATAGAGATCATGCTTAACTTGCTGGGTTTGTAGGATTAAAAGGCATATAACATTACTAGTAGTACTTGGCATCTAGGAGATATTTAATCAGCTAATTTATACTATTTTTAAAGCAATATAAATGGAAAGAGTCTTAAAATATTTAATATAATTTTGATAAATCTACTTGACCAAAATGTTGTTAACTAGTTCCAAGAACTGATTTTTTTTTTCATTTTTACATTCAATAAAAGATACTTTTGAGATATCTCCTTTGAGTTTCACAGTAAATAGGCAAAGTAATGATTATACATTTGGTTCTTTTCTTAATGTCTAATGGTAGTAAAATAACTTCTAGATTATTTCAAATGCACTAAAAACATAAATAGCAATAGTTTGCCAGCTGTGAAATTGATGCTGAAGGTACTTAAATGGCACATAAAATGTTGAATGTTCATAATCACAAGCAGATTCAGTGCTGCCACTTGGCTGAAAACATGAGTTAATGTTCTAAAGTAAGCAGAAGTGGAGTAGCATCTCTACTTCCAAGTAGTTTGTTAGATTGCAGTGTGGGAGCTTTAAATAAGCACATATGTTATATGATTTGTATCAGGGTGGAGCCCCTTGTATTCTTCCCAATAACCCCAACCTTTTTAAGGATCATGTACCTATAAGGTACTTGACCAGCCTCTAGATGGCACTTTTTCATTCTTGATAATTCTATTAGTTGTTTGTTTACTCCATGAATAGACTTGTAGATGACACAAAGACATATATCAAATTTTCTCAAGTGAAGTAACAGTTCGTAGGCAAAATACATATATTTCAAGTATATGCCAGATCTTGGAATATCATTTAAAGTGTGTTTTTTT
>NW_007728629.1:62064-93015 GCF_000696425.1 Galeopterus variegatus | reverse complement strand
AAAATACATATATTTCAAGTATATGCCAGATCTTGGAATATCATTTAAAGTGTGTTTTTTTTCCTCCCCAAGACATTAATTTAGAGTTAATGGGAAAATTATTAAATTTTAACACTCGCCATTCCACCTAGTTTCTAATCTCTCTCAGACAACTAGAAAACAAGCAAAACAACAACAAACCACTTTTGTTCTAAGTATTTCTTTTGGTTAGGAAGCATCTGACAGCGTGTTTCTGCTCACATGTCCTCGGCAGCAGAGCAGAGCGCCACGCTGTCAACCAGACTGCTGCAGCTTTGCTTCCATGTAGTTAATGAAATATTTAGATTATGCATATTAACTGTTCTTATTAATTTCATTATTGGTATCCATGCTGTGCACTTCATCTCTGCCTCTTCTCTGCTTCATTTTTCAAATAAAACCAATAGTCCCTTTTCTCCCTTATGATCTTAAGATGCTGTTATTCAGTGAGAAATAATGGACAGAAATCCACCCTATAGACCAGCTTGTGATCAGCTTTTGGTCCCTTCCACCCTTCCTTTTGTTTTCCTTCTCAAATACGGGGGAGACTGAAAGTGGAAAGGTTTAGTATTGAAGCTATATAGAGCTGTTTGGGCAAATTTGCTTGTTTAACAAACTGCCTTCTCATGTATGAAAAACCTCTCCACTTTCCCTCTGCCTTTACTCTGGATCTTTTAACATCTCACTGCCTCAGGGATGTGACAAGACACCAGTCACTCTTCTCTATCATTTATCTTTAGCTTCTGTCCTTTTAGTAGCCCTTGGTCTATAACATTCTCTAATCTTTTCTTATCCTAAACAACAGCAAAAACAAGCTCTTCCTAAATCCTGTCTCTCCCTTTCATTATGGTTTTATCTCTTTTCTTTCGAACAAAGCCATGGTTCTTAGAAAATAAAATACACTTTCTGTCACAAGTCCTTCAATTCCCATTAATTTTCCACTTGTGAGGAGGGTAGGTTTTAAAACAACGGAAAGCTTGTTTTAAAACACACATTTCCTCTGCCATATTTTATTTTGACATTTCCTTTGCAAAAGTGATACATTTTGGGAAATGTCCCCTACCCGATAATCATGTGAGAATCACTATTTTCATGCAATGCCTTGCAGCTAACATAATTCCCCTAGAGTCCTCTTCCTACAATGGCTCCCTATTGGCAAACTCTAATGTCACTTTCCAGGTTTAGCTTAGTTGAGCTCCTTGAAGACTTTGAACTTGTCGACCATGCCTTCTTTGTGATTCTTTCTCGGCTGGGCTTCCTTTGTACCACTTCCTTCTTCCCTCTACCCTTGTGCTGCTTTCCTCCGGCCACCCTTCTTTCCCTGTGCAGTCCTGCAGGTCTTGTGTGTGCCTATGTTCTCAGCTCGCTTGTACACTGATGGGTCTCAAATATGTCTCTCCAGGCCACTTGTCTTTCCTGGGTCCTTGACAAGTACCTGTATCTGCTTCCTGTACCTCATCACGTGGAAATACATCCACATCTTGCTCAAATTTCAAATTCTTTAGCCTAAGCATTTAAATTATTTACCTGCCTGTTCTTCCTACTAATCTATTCATTCTTTTGAAGCAGATATTAGGTTATGTCTTTTTCTAATATTCCCAGTGCATTCCATTGTGCTGAGTGAAGGCCCAGATATTGAAAAGTAATATATTTCATAATCCCCCTGTCTGTGAATACAGTGTATGTAAGCGTTTTATGGAAAGGTCAGCTTAACAGAAGAACTTTCTATAGAATTAACAGAAAAGTAACATAAGAATGTTTTATGTGGTAAATGATGAAGGAACAGTTTAACTGAATTCTCTGGACATATTTATAACTGTCAGATATTTTTCTGCTCTTCTAAAATATGAGAAATTATTTTTATGGAAAGGTCAGCTTAACAGAAGAACTTTCTATAGAATTAACAGAAAAGTAACATAAAAATGTTTTATGTGGTAAATGATGAAGGAACAGTTTAACTGAATTCTCTGGACATATTTATAACTGTCAAATATTTTTCTCCTCTTCTAAAATATGAGAAATTACTTATTCCATCTTAATAATAAATAGTATTAGCTTTTCCATTAAGTATCTATAAACTTCTCATGGAGGAAAGAAAGTGAATTGAACAGAAGCAATTACGGTCTAATATAGGGGTCGACAAACTGCAATTGGTGGCAGGCCAAATGGGCCTGAAGCTTGTTTGTGAATGGAAAGTAAGCTAAAGCAAGACAAGCAAGCTAAGAATGGCTTTTGCATTTGTGAAAGGCTGTTATAGGAGGAGGAGGAGGAGGAAAGGCAGCAACAATAGAATCCACATGTGGTCTGAAAAGTCACATATTTGCTATCTGGCCCACTACTGAGAAAGTTTGCCAACCTCTGGTTCAACAAATTATTTTCCTTATAAATCAGGTGCTAAGGGAAAAAACAGACTATTTGGGTTGGCCAAGTTCAGACATGTCAAGTTGGAGTTACAATAAATTTATTTCAATCACAGTTTAAAACAAAATGATTAAGATGAGTATATATCTGCTTATCAGCTTCATAAAGTAATTAAATTTATAACCTTTTTAATTAGATATATCCAAAATACACCAGTCTTTCTTACAGTGGAAAAAAGTCACAAAAGTATTGTATTTTAGTATTTAACAGGTGTTGAGAAAATACTTAAGGCCCTCTGTTTTTTAATAGTGTCTGCATGTACGCAACTTGTTTGATACAATTGAAAACATCAGAAAGTACCTAGCTAAACGAAAGACAAAAAAAAAATTACTACAAAATTAGTTTTAAGTACTTACCAGCCATGCAATGATTCATTTATTTTTAATTTTAACATTCACAGAGTATGACTGCTATAAATAAAAAATATTATTTTAACAAACTAAAGATTAGGATTAAGAGAGCAAGATTCTTATGATACCTAAGGATTGTAGAAGCACACATAATACAACAGATACCATGCTATAGCAGCAGGTGCAGACTTCATACACAGCTAGATGACCTGGGAAAGACTGTAGGGCAGATTTACTTTTAGCAGCCTCCTCTGAGGCCCAAAGTCATTTGGCACTCACTCAGGGAATTGCTCGGTTACCCCCACAACTGCATTTTTGCTGTGCCCAGATTCACATTTTCCTTCTGTGTACTTGTATGCTGCTTGATAAAATACTAATTGAAGTCTGTAGCAGGAAAAGAGCCAAAGAGGCATGCTATAGCAGATTCAGTATCTCTGGCTTCTCCCCTTCCTTCTCTAGGCTCTTCCCACTCAATTTGTCCCTATTACTGTCATGGCTATATGTCTCAGCACTAACGTTCTAGACTGAATAGCTATATTTGATGACAATGTTCAGGGTTTGCAAAGAGAGAAGGAAGGGGTACACTATTCCTTCTTCTTCTGCCTGGGGACCATATAGTCTATAGGTGACATCCCTGCTTTGTTTTGTGATTCGCTTGGGTTCAGATTTGCACATGAAATATAAAATATCAGACAAGTTGCATGAACCTAAATGTAAACAAAGCACTAAAGACTAGTATCTACTTTAGAATTATGACAAGGACACCAAAAGTTGGAGTTTCAAAGTGAATAAAAGATGAATCCAGGCTGGGAATGTTTAGAGAAAGTGTGTTATGTCCAGAGCAACTGTAAATGCAGCTTGCCAAATTGAAATAATGACAAAATTGAACCTGTTTGATTGCTGAAGGTTTTGTTACATAGGAAGTACACAGAAGATTCACTGTGGATTTGTGAAAGGGAAAGCAAAAGACATCAACTGAGGGCATAATACTTTCATTAGGAATAAGAAAAGAGAAAAAAAATTGAGTTTAAATATTACATGTGTGTTAGCTGTTTCAAATTTCAGAAGCAAAAAAATAAAATAAAATAAAACAACAAAAACAAAAACACTCATCTTGAGCTTTTAGATTACAGGCAGAAATTTGTGGAATTAACTTATTTACCTAGGTCAGGAATAAGCATTTAATCATTGTAAAGGATTACATAGGGTATTGGAAATAATACAGCATCCCACAACAAACTTCACTGCAGGGGGTTACCCAAGAACTCTTTGGGAAAGATTGTTTACACTTAACGGTGGACCACATACAAAATAAAAGTTGAAATTCCTTTTTTGTTGAAATCAAATGTGGCCTGAGTGACTATAAGTTTGGTCTCACTGCCTGGTAAAAATCTTTAGCACACTGTGTGAAATAAAGTAATTTATAATGCTGTAGCAAACAAGATTCCTTTCCAAGGTTGATGGGAAGGTTACAAAAATCCTAAAAGGGCTTTGAAAATCACTGACTCAAATAGAAAATTCATGAAAGCTGAGACCATACCAAATTAAATAGGCCCAACTCAACTCAGCATTATAAAAGATTTTCCAAAAATACTTCTCAAGTGAAATACACAGGCAGCAACTTTGTGTGCAAAATCACTCAGGTGCCTCTGGAAATCAGTTACTGTGAAGTGCAAAGTGAAACCTCCCAATTCATACATGCATTATTTGAAAATTATAGATTGGATGGCCAAGTGGGAAAAGGAGTAATAAAAAAATAAATCTACAGTTATAGAAAATGAATAAAGCTTTTTAATTATTTTAATCATTGGAGAGTTTTAATTCACATGTATTCCTAAATATTGATGGTCATAGAAAGTCTTATTAATTTCTCTTATTAGAAAATACATATATATATATCCTTGTATAATAAGTTTCCTTATTCAAAATAATCGAATTTGAATTATTGTCTTTTCTACACTGAAGCTGTTTTTGGAAAAAAATGTCCAAGAATTGGCGGAGGTAGGGAGGAATGGGATGGTGGGTGAGAATACAGGAAAGGCAATAAAAAGAATATTTATCACAAGGACCTCATTGTAGAATCATCAAATCAGAGAAAATTATTATTGAAGAAGTTCTGAGAAATGTCAGCTAGTCTACCGTCTGCATCTTTTAGGGAAATTTAGTTGCCCAAATCATCTCATATTCCTTTTAAAGGCTAGCTGATAAAAAGATTTTCCAAGCTTACATTCAGGGCTTAGCAGACCCCTCTGTCAGCAGATCCTTCCAGACATCTAACTTAAATCCCATGAGCTTTAATTTAAGTCCATTTGTTCCAGTTAGAATACAGGGAAAATAACTTTTTAGAATGACCCATACAAAAAAATTTAGTACAATTGCAAGAAAAAAGAACCACAAGTAATACTCACAATCTGGGACTTTCATCATTTATCTTAATCTATACCTGTAGTGTTTTCTTTTTGTTGTTGTTCAATCTTCAACTCTTTTTGTAAAAGTACCATTAAATTATATTTTTAAAATACATGATATTTTAAAAAAATACATTATATTTTTAAAAAACCCCTAATTTTAAAGACTGCAATAAAGGTTTTTGAGTGGTAGCATAATTGTAAAGAGAGGAAATACATGCATTTTAGCATAGTATGTACATCAGGATGATCTTCTGGAGTGGATTAAAAATAAGGCCACTGGGAGGTCCTTTCCTGTACTATTAGTTATTGTCACCTTCCTTCCTTTCTTCCTGCTTTCATTCTTTTTATTCTGAGACACTATCATTTTGCTTCAGTGCCTAATGGTTTTCTGAACTAAGTCAAGTCTTTAAGAGACAGAGAAAAAAATGAAATTGATGAGCATATTTATCATGCTATATATGATGCATGGGACAAACAATTTTAATTCTGCTTGCATCACTTGAATTTCGTGGAGAGAGAACTTAGATCCAACTCTAAAGGTTGCAATGCTTTGCAGAAATTTAGCAGTTTCATTCTACTTATTTATTTTTGTGAAGTTTTAAACAGCTTAATTTTATCTTTTGCATTTGGAAACTTAAGGTCGTTGAAACATCACAGATTTTGAAAAAGGAACTAAGAGTTTTATAAATCTTCTTATCTTTTGAGACTGATTAGGTTGATTTCTTGTGTTTTGATTAAATGGATTATCAACTTGCCCAGAGTAGGTTAGAATTAGGGCTGTTTTCCCAGGAAATTATATTTTAGAGAAGACTGGACACAGAATTTCTTTGTGAGGATTATAATATTCATCTACACATTTGGTAATTTTCCTTTGGCTTTTTAAGGATTCTTATATTGGTTTTTAAAAGAAAAAATAGTAATTGAAATTTTTTAACAGTTTGAGGAAGTAACTCTTCCACTGTCTCATATTTAACAGGATTTCCACACTTAGAAAGATAATATTCTATTTAATTCTCAGAATTGTATTTGGCAGATTGCAATTTTGAAAAGAGCTATAAATAAATAAATATAAAAATAAAGATAACTTGGTGTCTATTTTGAAGGAACATAGGCTTGAAGGAAATTTTAACACACATTTTCATGTATTTGAAAGCATGCTAGATCAGTACTGATAAGCAGCTGTCATTGCTTTTGATAGGGCAGATACTTATCGACTGCTCTCAAATTATATATGGCAATATCTTTAAAGACTTCTTGTTTTTTTTTTTTTTGTCTTTTTTCGTGTCCGGCAACGGATCGCAACCCTCAGTGTCACGCCCGTACCGGACCGGGACCGGCAACAGGATCGCAACCCTCGGTGTTGCTCCCACACCTCGCTCAGCCAGTGAGCGGGAACCGGTCTGTATGTGGGATCCGAACCCTCTGCGGGAGCACCACCGCGCTCGCAAGCGGCGCACTGTAGCAGTGTGCCACCGGGCCGGCCCTAAAGACTTCTTGTTATACAAACTGGAAATATTGACATTTGTCCCCACAGAAATGGCTGCTACTCCAGAATGCATATTACTATCACCTTAAAACAAACGAACAAACATTTTTATTGTAAAAGAAAATTATGCTGCGTGTGGAGCCATCACTTGCCTCCAGTCCTTGGGACTGACTATTGAGATTGACTCAGACATGCCAGGCACCTGCTTTCCTGGTCACTGTCCCTCACGACCATTTGGGTCCTTCCCAACCTACAGAATTTGAGTTTATATGCAATTGAGAACATAATCAGAATACTTTCCCAAGGAGGTTACTCCACTTTCATGTACATCAAGGGTGTAGCTAGGTACTTCTAGGAGGAGGTGGATTTATGTAATCCCACAATTCCACAGTCCTATATAGTCATGGCACCAAGTTGTACAGCAGTATCCAGTTTTCATGTTACTTCACACATATGAGAAGATAATAATCATGTGTGTTTTGATCTGGCTAGTAAAATATAAATGGAAAATGTAGTGTATCACTTCTAGGGTGAAAACATTTAAAAAGGTGGCAGGTGGAACTCCAAGTTTCTTCCCTCCTGGGTTGACCTAGCTGTGAACCAGATGGCTTTAAAACTTTCAAGAAACGTTAATAGGAGGATGTACAGATGTTCTGTGGCTGAATGCCTGGCACCATTTTTATTCTAGTCTTTATCCAACTTGCTAATTACCAGAATGGCTCCATTTTATTCCTGGCAGGGTAAAAATGTTCATTTGGGGTTTGGATTTCCTCTAAACACTAATTTTAGAATTTTTATTTATGGTTTTAGGATTTTACCTCTGTGCTATCTATGATAGTATTTCAGCATGTCCATTTACCATAAACCTTCAGGGGACTGTTTTTTTCTGAGCTCTTTGGCTTACGTGGCAGGAAATATTTGACTCAGTTTCCTGACAAACTGGATGAGATTTCTCTTATGATGAGAATTCACACTGTCAATGAATGTGCCATATGTTTAGACACATGGTTTTATTTTTATGATCTTTAAAACTTAATTTATTTTATGTAGCCCATGGCTGAGATAATCATTTATAGGTTTCTGAGTACCAGGATTGGTGTCAGGTTTGAAAGCGTTCTATTTTGGGCAGGAATGAAAGTATTGCTTCACTGTAAGGCATGCATTCAGAGAAACATACACATTATTATCAATAGAAAACTTCTCAGCAAGTTCATTTTTTATTAGTACTTGGTGGTGGTGTAAAATACTATATAGGATAGATGTAAGGGAAATGTTACCCACATATTGATTTAGAGAGATAGCATTATAGATTATATTACAGGCAGCCATCCTGTGCATTATTGCTTCATACCACTTTTAAAATGCATATTATGGAATAAGTAGGAAAAAAAAAGATTATTTTCTCCTTATTTTAACCTTGCTCATTTTAATATTAAAGTGTTATCAGGACAAATAAATGAACTAGAGAAGCTAGGGAAATAAATGATTAAAATGAATTAGTATTCAACTTCTATTCATGACTGCTTTTTTTTAACACAGAAGTAAAGCATGCTAATTCTTTATGTTTCTAATGTTCAAAATTACAGCATGTTAAATACATATTAGTTTTACTAAGTTTTTATTTTTGTATACATTTATAACCAACAGTATGAGATTTTTTAATAATTCAATGAAAATTTTTAAAGGTATGGAAAAATTGTAATGGTTTCCATGAATTATTACTTTTCTTCAAAGAAGAAAAACAGCTTTATCGAGATATAATTGATACAAAGAACTTCGCAATTTAATGTGTACAATTTTGGGCATATGTAAACACCAGAGTGGTACCATCACCATAAGCATGGTAATAGATATATTCAACACCTCCCAAAGTTTTTCTTTGTCCCTTTATTTTTTGTTTATTTGGATAAGAACACGACGAGATCTACCCTCAACACATTTTGAAGTGCACAATACTGTATTGTTAACTATAGACACTATGTTGTACGGCAGAACTCTGGAACATATGCATCTAGTATAACTGGGATTTCATTCCATTGAAAAACAACTTCCCATTTCCTCCACCCCCAGCATCTGGAAACCACTATTACATTCTCTGCTGCTATGAGTTTAACTATTATGGGTACCTCATGTAAGGGGAATCATGCAATATTTATCCTGCTATGACCGACTCATTCCACATAGCATAATGTCCTCCAGGTTTATGACTACTACTTTTTGGCATGGGATCATGTAAAACTCCACTTGGGTGTCTTGAGGATGAGGGTCTCTTTTCTCTCTGAATGTTATATAAACTAAAACAATTCTTAATACCAAAGGTCAGAATAAGCATAAAGCCCACCATGTTAGTTCTTGGATTTAAAACGATAGATATATGCAGACCATACTATTGCTAGCCAATGTACTGGAGATGAAACAAGGAGCAACATCCAGTCTCTGTTCAAGACTTCGATGGCTACTCGGTTTGATGAGGACCATCAGATGGCCAAAATATTGTAGCGAGGTTAGAGAACTGTCATGGAAAACTTAAAATTAAAATAAAAATGAGACCTTAATAGCATTTCATGCTTATTGTATATGTCAAAGTGCTTCAAAGAATTTAGCTAGAACAAAATCTTATTGAACAATATAATTAAAGCTTTTAAACCTGGTAATAAGATAGAACTAGGGGTTAAGGGTGTGAAATCCTACATTTCTATTTGCACTATGGAGACTTACTATTAATTCTAAAGAACAAGATAAAGGGGTGCTACATTTTGTAAATTCTATGCAGTTTTCCAGTGGATCCCATTAACAGTCTTTCTCATTTTGATCTTAAAATATTTGGCTGAATAAACCATCCAAGGAAGACCCCCACCCCCACCCCTCACCACCCCACCCATTCAGGGCTGCTAAAAAATTTTGCAGATTATTAATTATTTTATATTTATTAACTCAACAGGTATGGTCTGATTGATCATACAGGAGTATGGTAATTTTACTTTAAAAAAGACAGCCCTCTCTCTGCTCCAAGTAAAGTGTAGAGCAATTGGTTGAATATCCCAAACAAATGGTACTGTTTGCTTAGCACTTGTCTTATCTTGAATATTCAGGTTAATATTTATCCGAGGAACAGGCAGCCTTTAGAGACAGCTTTTCCTCTTGTTGCGTTCTTCATCACCTCATGAAAGCATCTACCAGTAGAAAAAATCTACTGTTTTTTTAAGTCTCTTCCTCTGCGGCCAACAGTTAGTAACAGGCTGGCTTCAATTATAGCTACAGACCTATTTGCTGCTCATGGAAAGCTGCACTTCAGTGATAGTGCAATAGTAACAGCCTGTGGAAACAGTCCTTTGGTGCACCGTTAAGTTTTCAAAGGGTAAAAGGTATGTTCTGTTCTGTCTTTAAAATGTTTCTTAGTGATCTGAAACCACTTTTTGATAGTACACACATACATGTCTATTGTAATTTTACCAGCTTGAATTTGATTTGTTCAGAAACAATCTATTTGCTTCCCAATGTTTTTCCAAGAAAAACGAACTTCTGATTCTAAGACCAAGCCAATTATCTTTGATAGATATTTTCCTGCTTTTAACAGGTTTATGAAAGATGAAGCTGTAAAATAAATTACCTCATCTGGTTACTTCATAAGCAGTTTATCTAGAAGTTATTTTGTTCAAAAGTATGCATGCTATGGATATACTACTGAGAATTTATTTTGCAGTTCTCTATTTATAATTACCTCATTTTTTTTCAAAATAAAATGTTTTGTTTTATAGAGTAGAATCTTGGACACTTGACCTCTAGTTTGCCTATTCATTGGGTCATATTTAATATACTTTTCTGTAGAGAATACTTGTCCTCATCAGTACAGAATAAAGATGGGATGGCCTTATTTTACGTAACTATCTCTATTAGACTCTACAGCATGATTTTACCTCTCAATTTTGTTTGATAAGAAAGACATTTATGCTCATATGGCAATGTGGAGTAGTTCCCCTCTAAGCTACTTTGCCAAGAGTAGAATACAGTTCTGATGTTCATTTTTTCAAAATATCATTTAAAGAAAAAAATATTCAATGAGGCTTGCTTAAAAGTAAAGCAGTCCATCTCCTTTTACAGATAATATACATTATATTCCTAGAAGAAGTGAAAACAGCAGAAAGCAGGTCATCTAAATCATTAGCACCTTTTTGAAGAATTGCTTCTCCTGAATTGCCTTTCTGAATTGGGCTCTAATGTGATGCCATCAGCATATATGGAGAATTGAAGTTGCCATTGTAGTTATTATATGGCTATTGTGGATAATACTGTTTATTTTATACATCATACAATGGCCTTTTTGTCAGGAGCTGCAGAAAAAATTACTGTCTAATCTTACCACCAAGATAAATTGTTCTTCCTCTGAGCAACTGGTTTATCTATTTTAAATTGTGAATTATGTAACTGATAATTATATCTTCTTAGAATGAATTGAATATTTTTTTCTCCCAAAATATTTGTTCGTTATGGGCCGGCCCGGTGGCGCACTGCTACAGTGCGCCGCTTGGGAGCGCGGCGGCGCTCCCGACGAGGGTTCGGATCCCGCATACAGACCGGTTCTCGCTCACTGGCTGAGCGAGGTGCAGGTGCGATACCGAGGGTTGCGATCCCATTGCCGGTCCCAGTCCGGTACGGGCGTGACACTGAGGGTTGCGATCCGTTGCCGGACATGAAAAAAAAAAAAAAAATTTGTTCGTTACTTACTATGGGCAAAGTGCAGTGATGAGCCCTGGAGTTTTTCGGTGGGAATAACCTTGATAATAATAGCTAGTATTTATTAAGCAATGCTCAAAGCAGGTACTATGGTGTGAATGTCTCTTCAAATTTATGTGTTGAAACTTAATCATGAATGAGATAGGATTAAGAGGTGGGGCCTTTAGGGAGTGTTTAAGTCATGAGGGCAGAGCCCTCATAAATGGGATTCACAACTTCATAAAAGGGCTTGAGGGGGCAAGTTTACCCCTTCTATCCCTGTCACCATGTGAGGACATAATGTTTGTCCTGTCTGGAGGATGCAGCAATAAGGCACTCTTGGAAGCACAGTAGCCCTCACCAGACACCAAATCTGTCAGCACCTTGATTTTTGACTTCCCAGACTCCAGAAATGTAAGAAATAAATTTCTATTGCTTATAAATTACCCAGTCTGTGGTAATTTGATATAGCAGCATAAATGAACTAAGACAGAAATTAGTAGCACGAAGTGGGGTGTTGCTATAACAAACACCTAAGAATGTGGAAGCAGCTTTGAAACTGGGTGATGGGTAGAGGCTGAGCCATAAAGGGCTATTCTAGTGAGGGCTCAGAAGAAGGGGAGAGCTGTAGAGAGCCTCGTCACTTTATGTGGTTATGATGAGAATGTTGGTAGAAATATGGACAGTAAAGCCCATTCTGATGAGGTCTTAGACAGAAATGAGGGATACCTTATTGGAAACTGGAGGAAACACCATCCTTGTTATAAAGTGACAAAGAACTTGGCTGAATTGTTTTCACGTTCTATAACAAGTACTCTGAGAAGTCAAAACTTAAGAGTGATGAACTAGGATATTTGGTGGAATAAATATCTGTGCAAAGTGTTCAGGGTGCCACATGACTTTTCTTAACAGTCTATAGTAAAATGTGAGCAGAGTGAAGCAATTTAAACATGGAATTTATAATTAAAAGGGAAGCAGAATGTAAAGATTTGGAAAATTCTCAGCCTGGCCAAATTGTAAAAAAAAAAAAAAAAAGTATGTTAAGCAAACACCAAGGGTGTGGTCAAGCAAACATTTTATAAGGAGATTAGTATGGATAGAAGGAAGACAGATGCTATTCTTCAGGACAATGGAAGAATGACCCTGAAGGCATTTCTAGGATATTAGAAGCTTCCACTCCTACCACAGGCCCAGAGTGCAGGACCTTGAGGGCAGAACAGTTTCAAGGGAGGGGCCTAGGGTGCCTGTGGGACCTCAGGGCTCACTGCTGAGGAACACCTCAAGTTTCTGCTCCCTGCATTCTGGCATGGCCCTTTTTGGCCACTCAGGCTGTGCCTCAGGTGGGCCCAAATGCAGCTTGTACTGCCGCTTTGGAGGACACAAGTGGAAAATCTTGTCAGCATCCACGTGGTGCTAACTCTGAAGGCATAGAGAGTACATGAAATGTGGGGGCATGGCTACCTCCACCTAGATTTCAAAGAATGCTTTGGAGAGCCTCGGGAGCCACAAGGAGAACTGCTGTAGAAACAGGGCTACCATAAAGAGTCCCCACTGAAATACTCAGTGGAGCCATGGGAGCAGTGGTCCCTAAGACCCCCAGAGCTGTAGATCCACCATTGTACAACATCAGCCTGGGAGAGTGGACTCAAACCAACTCAAACCCCTGAGAGATGCTGTGTGTCTTGTACCCAGCAAAGTGATGGGGTAGGGCCCCAAGGGCCTTGGAGTCTACCCCCTGCCCCAGATTGTATGGAGCCTCAAGATCTGATGTTGTTTTACTTGTTGAGTCTTAGACTTACTCGGGACCTGTTATCCCTTTCTTCTTTTTTGTTTCTACATTTTGGAACAGGAATGTCTATCGTAAGCCTGTTCCACCATTATATTTTGAAAGCACCTAACCTGTCTGATTTCACAGGCTCTCAGCTGAAGGGGAATTAGTCTCAGGATACCTTGAGTCTCACCCATATCTGATTTAGATGTGACCCTGGACTTTAGATTTTTGCATTAATGCTGGAAAGAGTTAAGATCTTTGGAGCTATTGGTATAGCATGGATGTTGCATGTGGAAAATACACAAATTTCGTGGGCCAGGGATGAAATGCTATGGTCTGAATGTCCCCTGAAACTCCTTTGTTGAAACTTAATCACAGTCTCTAGGTGAGCAAAGATGGAACCACCACCAGAAGCTGCCAGGCTCCTGAGCTGCAGAGTGTGGGGGTGTGTGGGGGTGTGGGGGGACTGGGCCTCAGCCACACCTCTCTTGCCATCAGCAACAAGGCTAGTGAAGGAGCCAGCCATGGGTCTCTCCTGTCCCTGCTTCCCTCTCCTACCCCTCTGCAACAACATCTCAGAAATGTAAAAAAAAAAAAAAAAAAAAAAAAAAAAATTAATTAATTAAAAAAAAGAAACAACTGTGAATGTATGTTAAGAGGTAGGACTTTTAGGAGGTGATTAAGCCATGTGGGCTCTGGCCTCATAGATGGGATTAGTTCCTTATCAAAGGGGTGGAGAGAACTAAGTAAGTCCTTTTGCATCCTACCACTTTTTCTGCCAAGTGAGGACATAGCATTTGTCCCCTCTGGAGGATGCAGCAACAAGGGGCCATCTTGGAATTAGAGAGCAGCCCTCACCAGACATCAAACCTCTGGCACTTTGATCTTGGACTTCCCAGCCTCCAGAACTGTGAGAAATAAATTTCTATTATTTATAAGTTATAAATTATCTGGTCTGTGGGATTTTTCTGTAGTAGCCCAAACTGACTAAGACAACAGGTTAGTGTATTAATTCTTTACTCTTATTATTCATGTTTTGTGGATGAGGAATCTCAGATGCTAAGGAACTAATATATTTTAAGAACTTGCCCAAGGACATGCAGCTAACGGGTTTAAGAACTATCATTCAAGCACAGACAGTTTAGTTTGGTAACTTTGTTATCTCTTGCCTCAATGCAAATAGCAATGACATTTGTTTGGTGATCTCACTCATCTCAGGTCATCTCACCTATAAAATTTAGAACAATGCACTCAGGCTTTATGAATCAATCATTAAATGCCATTTCCCAGCTTGGAGCACATAGTAGGTACTCAGTAAATTTAAACTTGCTTACCTGGAGAATGTTCTGGCACAGTGCAGAAGGTACATGGACCCTATATCCAAGAGTTTATAAAGTCATAGTATGTTACTATAAGCATATATATGTCTAAAACCAAGTAAAATATAATTATAGGTTGAATTGAGGCAGAGAACAGGTTAGACTCTAGTGACTAAAAAATAGGTAGAAAATAAAATAAAAAAACAAGAGCTACCCCAACTGATTCTTCAGAGGGGTGTCCCTTGATTGATATGATAGCTGTAAAAAGGTTTCTCCTATATTTGAGGAAGAGAAAAGGAACAGTACCCAACCCATCATAAGTTCTCAAAGTGTTTTGATTAACTGAAGAAAAGAGGACAAGTACAGGAATGGGTTTTTCTTGTGAAACATATATACTTGCTGCAGTGAAGTTTATCTACTGTATTATGACTCTTATTCTTTCAGATAGTTTAGTCTTGAATGTGCTCATTCCATTTCTCAGAAAAGTGTTCAGTACAGACCATAGGACTCTGGTTGTTTGGCAGTTGTACACATTGTACAGCTCTACTATCCTTCATAAATGTTGTGATAAATTTAACTTTTCCTAAACAAATACAAACTGATTATTGTTTTATTTCCCTCCATCTTAGAGTTTAAAAAGGTTGAGTTAGAGACTGTTAAGAGACTGCAGAAATTTAATGTATAAACTTCTGCAGATGTTAAGCTTGAACTCATGAAAAACAAAAGCTAACTAGTAGCAGGAGGCTAGCAGCTGATTAGTGCTCAAGCAAAATGTATCAGAAGTTAAGTACTCCCACATCAGTGCTTTTTAGAGGAAGCATTTGACTAATTTAAACATGCTCAAAGCTGAGAGCTGGCTGAGCTCTTATGCAATCCAAATTTTTATTCTGTAAAAAGTCTTTCCCAGACAATTTGGAATTTTGCTCCCTGGGACCATTTTCCCAAAGATAATTGTAAGAGGACAAATAAAACTCAGTTATTCTCCCATGGAGTTCAATCCTATGAATCTCCAAACTTAGAAAATCAAGGGTAGGCTTTCTTTTATTTCTACGCACTTATCAAGTAAACAAACAAACAAACAAACAAAAACCCCCCAAAAAACCTTTTTTTCTGATAATATAAGAATATATCATTAATTTCATTCAAAAGGGTAGGCTTTCTTTTATTTCTACGCACTTATCAAGTAAACAAACAAACAAACAAACAAAACCCCCCCAAAAAACCTTTTTTTCTGATAATATAAGAATATATCATTAATTTCATTCAAACAGTTTGTTCTGAGTACTCTCTGTGGGCCAGGTGCTCCTCTAGAATCTTCAGATAATTCACTGAACAATACAGTTAAAGAGCCTGCCCTCATGGTGCTTACCACGTAAACTAGGCTGAGTAACAGTTTATGATGATGTACCTATGAAGTGGACTGAAGAGTATCATGAAGAATGTATTTTCTAAGCAAAGTAATTGCATATAAATGCACAAAATGAATTCTAACTTTTTAAGAATAAAATAACATGAACTGATATTTCTTTTTCCTTTAAATAGTGGGGCATAATAATTCAATTTCCAAAAATAGCTCTTGAATTGTTTTCACACTATACAGTTCAAATTTACAGAACTATTTGTGATTCTCTTTATGTTGTATTCTCTCCAGGTCTGTCCCTTTGTCCTCTTCCTGACACTCAATTAATATATCTCTTGCACTTCCAATCTTGCCTGTCTTTTACCCAGTTAATTGTTATCATTTGTCAATACTTGTCTTAGACATAAGTTCCTCCAGAAACACCTTTTCAGTGTTCAGTATATTTTATCACAGAGTAGTTACTTGTCATTCTCCTAATAGTTGCAAGGGACCAAATTTAAATTTGCAGTATCAGTGTTGAACACAACACTTGGCACATGGTACATACTCAGTAGATGGTTCAAGACTGACTTTGATTAACTGATAGAATAATTGGCATGTGATTTTCAGATCCCTCCACAATTTGAATTGTGCCCATTTTTTCAGCCTTATCTCTTCAATAGGTCCATATACAACAACTTGATCTATTTCAACTAAACTCATCTCACAATTCTTTGAACATGGCTTTTGTGTCTTTGTCCATGCCATTCCTAAGGCATATTCAACAAGATTCTACCTAAATGTCAAATCGCAAATTTAACTCCACTTATTCCATGAAGTCTTCTCTGATTCTTTGAATTTATGCAGTACTTAGGGATAGTATTACTTTTAGGCAGTTAAAACAAATGTCAAATAAAATGAAAATGAGACTGCTTAGCTATTTCTATATATCCTCACAGGAAGGCACCAGGCTTTCTGTAAGAGCCTTTATTTGTAAATATTATGATAGAGTTGTTTACCTTATATTATGGTCTGAATGTATCCCCCAAAATTTATGTGTTGGAAATTTAATCCCCAATGCAACAGTGTTGAGAGGTGGGAACTTTAAGAGGTGATTGTGTTAATCTGTTTCTCTTGCTTATAACAGAAATAGCTGAAACTGGGTAATTTGCTCACAGTTTCAGAGACTGGGAAGTCCAAAGTCCTTCTCACCAGGGAACACATCTGGTGAGAAGACTCTACAGCAATGCAGGGTGTCACAGGGAAAGAATGGTGGAGCAGAGAGAGAGACTAACCTCCTCATTCACTCTCCTTTAAAGCCATCAGAACCATGAGCCAAATATATATCTGTTCATTATAAATTGCCCAGTTTGTGGCATTCTGTTATAGCAGAATAAAATGGACAAAGACATCTTACATTATAAACACTATACAAAGGATTTAAGAAAACAAACAAAAAATACCCTTGCCAGTTGTGGAGTTTTTAAGCAAGTAGTTATTATTGAAACTAGTTAAGAGAACAGAGATATATGCTCATTTTTAAAACTCATTCATGTTATACTTTATTGTGAAAGGCTATAGGGCCAACATAGTTTTAAATGATGCCTAATATATAATTGCTGAAATAGTATTTTTTAAAATAAAATGGTTATTTACTTATTCGTATGAAATTGCTGAGCATCTCCAATAATTTAAGTTGACCATGTAGAAAATCCCACTCTACAACAATTTTAGGAATGAGTAACAATTGACAAAGGATTAACAATTGATAAATTGGTCAAAGGAGAGTATCCTTAGTTGAGGGATGGCATCTCTTTAATAATTTTACAGTATAACATTAAGTATTTAAATATTATCCTAAAACTAATACCAGTGATTTGAGTTGTGCTAATTTTGATACTTGAAAGCAAACAGTACCTGGTATTAGCACTGCTGAACATGGGGAATAATCAATGCAACTCTAAATTGAATATTACATGGACAAAATATAAAGTACTAAATAATACAGGTGACTGTTTCATATACTTGCATAGCCCAAGAGGTCCAAGGCATGTGGTTTGCAAGGAATTTAGTAATGCAACTAATATTAACTTAGGTAAATATAAAATTATTCAAGTCACTAAACTGAAGTTTAAGGAACCAAGCCTCAGGAAGGTAGGCTACATGACATATTCAAGGACCTCAGGGACTAAAATCAGTATCTTGTCTACATCTCTTCTCTTTCTACGCGGGCTTCAACACCTCTAGCCACTAAGGTAAACAACATAGAACTGTGTCTGATGGCAGTTCTTGAGCTCAGTCCTCATGGCCTTATGACTATGCAATCCCCAATATATTTTTCAAAATACAAAACTTACACAAATAAAACACACAAATATTAAAACAAAACAAACTCAAAAAATGACTGATTGAACCAGCTTACGAAGTGTTCATCTATTGAACTAATACTAGGCTTGGGGATTTTCTAATTATGATGAGGTCTGCATGGGTCATGCAAAGAACTCTATGGCTGGACCACAGATAAATATGATAATTAGAGGCCCCCACAAGGACCTCATGATTAGACTAGAAAAGGAGAACCATTTATCAAAGGAAGGTGTTTATTTCTCCAAAAAATAAGAGGAATAGTGGGAAGAAAAAAGACTTCATGTGCTATCACAAGTGAAGGGGCTATGACCCTTTGATTCTGAGTGATCTCTTTCCACAGGACAGTGTTTGGTTGAGGGGAGGAGAGTAGCAGGTAGATCACCTGGGGAAAAGGGCTAGCAAGAGCTAAGGGCCAGGCATCAGCAAAATGGATCAGAATCAGTTCTACATTCACAGCAGGAGTGGGAAATTAAGTCAGAAAAATCTAGTTATATGTACTGATTACAGGGGTATTCACATTGGTGTTGTAGGTTATGAATTGTTGATTAAGGAGTGTTATGACTCAGGATCTCACAGTTTTATTCCTGACATGCCTGATATCTCGGTGACTAACATCTGGACACCTCAGCCTTGATTAGGATCAGCTGTAATAGATCCCCTTAGTAATTTCATGTGTAGGAAGCTGGTATCATATTTGTATCCTTCTCCCTTAGCCACCTAAAGTTAAGAGAAATCCAGTTAAACAGTGAAGGAATTGGTAGCTACTAAAACAATAGTGGTCCTTGGCTACTTACTTGCATGGGGCAAGGATTTGGAAGAGGAACCTACATTTGATATGTTCGAAGGACAGGCAATCACTGGATGGAGGATAAAGAGTAGAGAAGAGGACAATAGTCATTAGTAGAAGAAGTATTTTAAGAAGAAAACTTTTCTTGTTGGCAGAAGACTGGGATTGGTGATAGAGAATACTGGAAAGATTCATTCTTTGAAGAATGTCTTCATTCTAAAATTATGCTATTATCTATAAATACTCAAGAAAAAGCATTACAATGATATTTAAACTCATATACTTTGTTTTCCTATCTAGACTCTAGACTTTAATAGTCATGGATTCCCAGATTATTGGGGGTTGGGGAGTACCTCAATGAAGAGCAGAAAACTATTCAGGTACCTTCGGGGCCACATTTTGGTAGTCTTGATTTAAAAGTGTTACTTTTAGTACTTCCTAAAAGGCCAATGAAGAAGGATTTTCAAAATTGAAGAAATATTAGCTGTTTTCCAGTTTCCACCTGAGGCTGATGTATCCCTCATATATATACTTATAGAGTTAATGAAATACATATTTGCAAGACGTTGCATTAATAAGAAAGAGTGATTGCAAAAAAGTCACCTGTATTTGTTAATTTGCTGCAGGCTCACTCTCCAGGCAGCTGGCACATAATAATCTTTTTATTTGGCAGGATAGAAATATCTGTGATGGAAAACAGCAGCAGTTCTTTTTCTTCATAAAGAAAGGGATGTTGAAAATCTGAATAATTACAGCCCCAATTCAATTTTACTAAAAACAGTTAAATTATTTAAATGTCTCTTCTGGAGTCAAAATGAATATTTTTTAGTTTACAAATATTTTATTACCATTAGAGCAATTTTGTTTCAATTATCTTAGCTTTCCAATTCTGTGCTATTAAAAATGAGAAATAATCCTCACAAGTGAGTCCAAATTAGGGTCCTGGGGTCAAATTGTGTTTATTGGTTTGCCCTTGTTCTTTGAGTAGGGGACCACAATATATTTCAATGGCTAAGTTATATACTCATATATATATATATATATATATATATATATATTGTCTTTAGTCAAGCAAAAAACATTATATTTCAGGCTAAAAATAAAGCCTGTTGAGGACATTATATAGTTTCTGCATCAAGGAATTTAATACTACCTAGTATTATGTTAGAATTTAGAGTGTGGCAATTTATCAATTGCATCATGAGCTTGCATGTTGGGGCTGCTGATATTGGAAAGAAACAAGAAGTGTTTTCATTTTTATCTCATTACCTTTTGTGAACTCAATTATTCAATTGAGTAATGATTATGTAATAATTCAAAAATAATTCAAATTATTCAAATTATTTTTAAATTTAAAATTTCAGAAAATTAGATTTTAGTAACTTGAACTTGAGAGAATTTAGACAGAGGGTATTACAGTAAAATTTATAGGTTGTAGTTAGGTCCCCAAGTTTGCAGTTCTTTTTCTGCTGGTTACAATGAAGTACATCACCTGTCAATGATTTAGAGGAGGCAGCCTTCTTATAACACTGACCACACAAAATATCAGAATGAGATAATGAAGGAACTAGAAATTTACCTTATGTGCACATTGTATAATTTAACTACTTTGTAAACTTCAGCACAAAAGCATCAACTACACAGAGATTTTCAATTTTTCACTATTAGTTGTTTTACATTGTTAATATTATTTGATAGGAATTTACATATCTACATATTGACTAACAAAATTACACTATAATTATACAGTTATCAACATTTTGTGCTATTATTTCCAGGGCTGAGTCTTAGAGCAGCTGAATATGTCATTGCTTAATGAATAAAAAGTAAGTTCTCCGGTTAGCTCTTTGAGATTAGAAATGCATTTTTTTCCCCCAATCTAATAAGAAAAAGCAGATAGAAAAAAAAAAGAAACCTAAAATTGTTTATTTCAGAAGCAAGACTTCAGGAATGCTGAGGAACTCCAAAAATTCACTCCTCCATAAAAGCAATGAAGGCACTTGCAAAAATGGTCAAAATAAATTTTTTTCAGAACTCTAGAAAGTAGCAAAAGGTTTTATTGTATGAGGATACTTCAATAAGTTCATGGAAATATTCATATTATCTTTCAATTCTATTTTTCCATGAGCTTTTGAAGTACCCTCATATGTGAATTATATATCAATAAACGTTGTAAAAAAGTGAGTAGTTTATCAAATCCAGTTTCCCCCAATAGCTTCCCAATTTTTGTGCTTTTTTTTTTTTTTTTTTTTTTTTTTGTCAATTTACAGATGACATTGTGAGTAACAAATTTTGGGGGAAAGTGAAAAAGCAGAAATAGCCTGAAAAGCAGACAGACAGATAATAAGGAACCATGTTCATGGGCATGGTGTATGAGCTGGCAGTGCTTGGAAAATCTCAGTATTTAACATGGATTTAAAGAAATCTTGTCCAGCCACACCATGAAAACTCAGCCTTAATTAAGGCCAGACCCCGCCCCCACCCCAGAACACAGATACCAGTTGTTTAAAAGCCTTGGAGTGAGGCAGCGGAGTTTTATAAAAGGAATTGAGCACCAGAGGCAACTGGGTCCAAGTTCACATCACATTATAGCCACTCACAAGCTCTGTGACTCGAATTATCTACTCTAAATCTCATTTCCTTGTTCATAAAACAGAAACACCAAAAGATACCATAAAGATCTTTTGTGTATATCAAATGAGATAAATATGAGTAACACACCTAGGACAAGATCAAGAGCCTAATATTCATTTCCCACTTCATCATATCTAAGCCCCAAATAAGGGAAACTGTGGTCACTCAGAGTTTATTTTTCTCATTCTACTGAGTTGCAACATTAGTTAGAGTCCAATTTGTTTAATGGAAGTGGATTTCAACCTTTATACTCAGACGTGTAGGAAATTTATCCTTACTTGGTTTAAGTTGATTTAATTCTGTATCTACATTCAATCTCAGGTATTTTTTAAGTCCCCTACCTTTGTTAACTTTGCAATTGATTATTGAGAGCTCACATGGCCTATATACCCTACTGCATGCTCTGTAGTATCAACTGCAGCTCAGTCTATGGTTATAAGGTCCCACATAGTCCAATGACTTTCTGCTTCTTTGCCACTCAGGCCCAGAGCAGGTAAAATATGACTTTTAGGCTCAACACTCCCTCGGCACATTGTGTTCCCACTTATTGCTGAGGTTTGCTCACTTTCTGAGGAGTTGTCCCAAACAGTTCTTCACTATGACGGGAATTTCCCTTCTCCATTTCTGTTCTAGGCAGCTTTGTTTCTACATCACTACTCTTAGAGGCGATTTCCACTCTCCTCCTCTCCTCAAAACCCATCATTCTCTTTCTAATAAGAGTAAGCTTTAACTAAATATATAAATCAACTCTATCATTAGACAGCTTCTGCTTTTTCATCCCTTCAGAACTTCTTGAAGCAAATAAATACGAGACACGACTACCTGTTGGGATTTGGGGATGGGTGGAATTGCAGGTGGAACCCACACACACATACACATATGCATACATTATTATATCAGTAAACTGACTTTCAAAATTTGGGAAGAAATATGCTACTGTAGATAAATTCTTCTAAGTAAGCATTTCAATGAAAATTCTGGAACAATACTCCGAGAAAGCTGAGCCAGGAAGATTCACCTTCAAGTGGTAATAATTTCTATGTTTCCAATTTAGCTTCTCATTTATCTATAAAGACATGTGTGTTAGAATTTCATAGGAAATTCAAAATCTTTCCACATAATCATTAAATAGTTGGTATAATCCAATGCTTTATGTGTGGTAGATGCTGAATATATTAAATTGTTTTTGATTGAAGATTTGATAATAAAATGGAAAGCCAATGTTTTAAACCACTTATTTTTTATGTAGAGTACTAGATAAAAAAGCAAGTTTACCTGATCAACGTATTAACACTCAACCGATCAGTTAACATTCTGTGTAGTTTAGTCAAAAGGCAGTACTAAGCCAATAGTCAAGATTCCTGGCTTCTAGTTATTTCTCTGTCACCAATATATGACCTTGAGGAAATTATTAAACATTCTGCATTTCAGTTTTTGAGAAAGTAAACTAATGATGATCCCATTTTTCTTGCTTACATTATGTCGTTGCTGTATAGATCAAATGAGGAACTGTGAATGCTGGGCTTGAGTACAAACTTGCAGAATGTTATAAACTATTTCTTAACGTCAAGAATAAAGTTTTCTATAGACTAATTAAAAAAGTTTCCTTTGCTACAACTGTTATTTGTCCCAAGGTTCTATATTGATGTATTTCACTTAGTTTGGGAGTAAGGAGTAATGCCAACTTGAAATCTGAATTGATGTTAATATAATAGACAGGTTGGATTATGTACCATGGCATTGTCCAAACTCAGGGAAATAGCCCCAGTTTATCATAAAGAATGACACAGTTGGAAAATTACATATTGTATCTGCAGTTTAGTCTCTATCATCTGAGATAACATTGAGATAGATAACATCTGAGACAGATACGATCTATCATTAATATCTTAGTGCATGTGTGATGGTTAATTTCATGTGTCAATGTAGAAGCTGTTTTTGAGTGAGATTAACATTTAAATGAATGAATTTTGAGTAAGGAGATCATCCTCCAAATTTTAAGTGTGCCTCATTCAATCACTTGAAAGCCTGAATAGAATAAAAAGACTGGCCTCCCCAAACAAGAGGAAATTTTCTGGCAGACTGCCTTTGGATTTCCATTCATACCATCAGCTGTCCTGGGTCTCCATCCTGCTGGGTACACTGTAGAATTTGGATTTGCTAGCTTCCATAATCATGTGAGCCAATTTCTTATAATAAATCCATTTATAACATGAAAACATCCTATTGGTTCTGTTTCTTTGGAGAAGCCTGACTAATACAGCATATATCAGCTTTTTGGGATGTGGTGAAGGGGGAAATACTATTCACCAATTCTATGAATGAAAATATACTACTTAACTTATTTTTAATATTGGTGTTTCTTGAGCAGAGGACTTCAAGTTCAGAAGGATTTCAATATGTAACAAACCGAAATGAGAAAGATATATATTACATTTAATATATACACAAAAAAGTACAAGGGGTAGGGGTAGTAAAGACATAAGAAAATACAAGAGTGGATATAAATTAAAAAGTACATGACTTAATGGCCATTTTCTAAACAGAATGTCAATACTGATATAACAGGCTGCCGCTTGAATTAACCTGATATTTTAGTGTAAATTTTTTTTAGGAATTATTGTGTCAAATTCTAAATAATTCTGTAGCATATACAGAGATTTTTAACCAGTTATAATCTGAACGTTTGTTGGAGAGCTGGAAAGATAAGGTAGCTTTTGCTTGTCCAATATGGCATCATTATTGTCCTACAAAGCAGGAAAAGAGACAAGATGACCTCTAAAGCCTCTCACATCAGAATACTTTTATTACAATCAGGCTTTGTGCTTAGAGCTTACAAGATATTAAAATTTAGAATATTAAATAATAAGATCACATACAACAGCATTTCAATGCCATTAGCTTCCAATAAATCAAATTTGCTGGAATTAAAGTATCTAGTTATTATGTTTCACTGAGAGGAAGTATTAAAATTCATGAGTATTCTAAAGGACACCATAACTAAAGCAGAGCAGGTTATAGTTCTGCCAGTAAAGGACCAGAAATTTCCAATAGGCCTTTACCATGAAATTATCAGAAATCAACAGGAAAATAAATATGTGCATCAAAAAAAAAATGTACAGGATTAACTTGAATGATGTTGATAGAAGATAAGAAAGTTAGTGAGGTACTTTAAAAATAGCTGATGTCCTTTACAGCTGGTAGGAAAAAGAAAATGCCAGTGAAGAGGCTAAAGAGAATATGAAGGGCATTTTAAAATTGCTTAAGGGAATAGTTAAAGGGAACAAGATATGAGAAAAATAAAGTAGAAATTTTAGATGAAATTGGATATAGAAGCTATAGAAGTTGATAAATTATAATTAGAAATAGAAGCAGCAGTAATTTATAGTAGAGAGAATATTGAAATTTTTATAAACTGTCATCGATAGTCTTTTAAAATTATAAAACCAAGAGGTAATATGAACTCAGAAAAAGTAAATCTAAAGGGAAAAGCTTGAAAAGATAATATAGAATATTGTTTAAATGTTCCCCCTCTCATTAAAGGATCTCATTGAAAATCATCTTTTTTTCTTAATGCTAACAACAAATTGGCAAAGACATTCAAATAGAAATATTCATTATATTTAGGGCTGCCTTGGAAATATTTTTATCAGAAGCTTTTTTTTTTACTATTAATATCATAAAAGTATAATAAACAATATGGTGTCCTGGATACATCAATCAATTGAACTGCCAAAATAAATTACTTTCTGAAATTAAGCTCTCTTACTCTATATCCTACCCAGGAGTGATGACCAGTGCTTGGATACGTGATGGGCTATGTCCACAAAGAAATCTACTGAGGAGAGTTTAACTTATTAGGTTCTTTTCTTTTAGAGTATAGAAACAGTAATAATTAACAAGTAGCTTTAAGCTTTTCGTCTTTCATTATAGTTCCCTTTAGTTGGCCCAATCCTTCGTTTAAAGAGATAATTTCCTTGTAGTCTTGTGAGCCTTGTTCTTCATTCCCCTTCTGCTGCTCGCCATTGAGAGGAAGGATCCCACATATGGAAATACAGGATGGTGACTGACTAGCACACAGCAAGTTGTTGCAGTGCTGGGATCAGCCAATGCTTAGAAACCCTTCCAAGTCGACCAATTGGGAAGGACGTGAGAGGATGTTTTTTTCTTTTTCCTTCAGGATAATTAGTATACTTAACATTGCACAATGTAATAATAACTTTTTGTGGCCCTTTAGAATTTTCTTTTTCTTTGTGATAAATGTTGCAGAAAGGTAACTCTTGATAAGGGAGTGATAGAGTTTGGTTGTGTTGCCTCTCCAAAGCTCACGTCAAAATCTGATCCCCAACTTGGCAATGTTGACAGTGGTTTGGGTCATGGGGACAGATCCATCATGAATGAATTAGTGCTCACCCTGGTTGGGGGGGGGGGCGGTTCATGAGTGAGATCTCGCTCTATTAGTTCCCATGACAGCTGGTTGTTTTCAAGGAGTCCGGCACCTCCTCTCTCTCTCTCTTGCTTCCTCTCGCCAAATGATCTGCTTGTACCGCCCGCTGCCTGCCGTTTTCTGCCATGAGTAGAAACAGCCTGAGGCCTGCATCAGATGCAGCTGTCCCAGAATCGTGAGCCAAAAACACATCTTTTCTTTATAAATTAGCCAGTTTCAGGTATTTTGTTAAAGCAACACAAAAACGGACTGATACAGTGGGATATGTTAATATGTCTATTGTATGTATTTATAATAATTATTTTAATCATTCTTTCATTTTGGACATGTCGGTTGCTTTAACTTTTTAGCACTTAAAAAAGCAAGAAATGAATTTGATCATTAGATTTTAGTTCAGTTACAAGCTCTGTACTTAACCTCTTTGAGTTTCCTTATATCCTAAAGAGAAAGTAATACCTATATCAAATGATTGTTTTAAGTATTCTATTGCATGTGGTAGTTTATGAAAATGTCTAGCCCAGTTGCTGGCACAGAGTAGGAAATAAACTTACTTTCCCTATTGTTACCTATTCTACCTTATCCTTGTCAAACGACTTAGGAATACTTCAAGGATCTAGTCTTTGCAAAAGCCATTAGGGTTGTTACCTTTCTGTACTTGACACTGTCATTAATTAGTGTAACCTAAGTTTAAGACAAAATTGCATTTAGTGATGGATGTTTTAAGTCATAGAACTTAACTAAATAAATAATTAAGGCAAGAATTACTTACCACTGATTTAACAGAAAACAAAATATTTAATTATGGGTAAGACCATTGGAGAGGAGGCTAGTTGTTCCTGAGCACAGAAAAAGAGAAACATTAAGGATTATTAGAGGTTAAAACTATAAAGATGGGAAAATGAACCAAGAGAATTTGGACTAAAGAAAAGAAGACTAAAAACAAATTTGCTGTAAAAGATATTGAGGGGAAAATATCAGATATTCTTTTATGACTCCAAAATGAAATGCAAACATATAAAGTATAAAATTCAGAATAATTGTGAAGCATTAGGATGAACCTGAAAGTTCAGTCAAGAATTCAAGGAGATTTCTGTTACGAGTTGTAGAAATACCCCGTCATTATGAGTAAAATCATCCTTTAAAGAGATTGATTTATAAATATCAGCGCTCCAATGTGCTTCCCTCCCTTGAAATCACTTACCTGGATTCTCTTACTTTCTGGGATACTAAAAATGTCGTTGTTGTAACTGATTTTTATGAAAAGATTTTAAGACCTTCCTATCCTATTTAGATTAGTATATTTACTAATGAGTTTATATTTACTTACTGAATTATCCAGATTTTTTATTTGGAAACTCTGGTATAGAGTTTTGATTTTGATTAATTTTGATTTAGGTTTGGATTCCTCTCTCCAGGCTGGATCTCTACCCTTAGGGATGTGTGATATTATGAAATACTATCCTATACATTTGGTCTTAGTCCCCTTTCCTGGCATACAGCTCCTAAAATTCTTGGAATTTCCAAAGTAGTAAGTGCCTTTTTGGATGTTAAGGAGCTGACTGGTGGCTGGCAACCCCTAGGTAGCTTTAGGATGGGAGCTGGTCACTTCCAGCTCCACCCCCAATCTCTGGGAGGGGAGAGGGGCTGAAGGTTAAGTTGATCACCAGTGGCCAATGATTTAATCAATTGTGTCTATTTAGCGAAGATTCCTTCCAAAAGGACTGGGTTCAGGCAGCATCCAGAGAGTTGAACACGTGGAGGTTCCTGGAGGGTGGCATGGAAGCTCTGCACCCCTTTCCCCATATCTCACCCTACATATCTCTTCATCTGTATTCTTCATAATATCCATATAGTAAACTGGTAAATGTGTTCTCTGAGTTCTGTGAGCTGCTCTAGCAAATTGATTGAGTCCAAGGAGGAGGTTGTGCGAACCCAAATTTATAGCCAGATGGTCAGAACAGACAAAATAACCTATGGCTTGAGATTTGAAATCATCGAAAGGGGGGCTTAGTCTTGCAGGACTAGCCCTCAATCTGATGCTATCTCCAGGTAGATAGCGTCAGAATTAAACTGAATTAAAGGACATCCAGCTGATATCTGCTGCAGAATTTCTTGGTGTTTGGGGAAAAGTCCCCATACATTTGATCACAGAATTATTCTGTGTTGATTGTGGTGGTGTGAGAGCAGAAGAACAAGTTTGCTTTTTCTACTGAGGATGTTATCCAGATCCAGGGATGCCTGGAACGTTGAAGTGCAGGTAAACTTTTCCTAAGGCACTCTGTGGAAGCATACCCAGGAAGGAGTAGCAGAACTGGAAAAAAGGTAAAAGTAAACTCACAACTTGAGTTTAAAGGGCAGTTCGAGGATGAATGCCAGATCCAGTAGGGTTCCTAGAAGGGCAAGGAAGTGGCAGGTATGGAGGGTTGAAATCTGGGTTTTTTCAAAAGGAAGGCTTGGGTCGGATAGTTCTGCATTTATCAGCCAAGAGTAAAACTCTGACCATTTTTTCTAGAGATATTCTGTTCTGTTGTGGAAGCAGTGTGTCATCTTAAAGCAACCATCTCCATCCACGGATGGATTATACTCATGTTTCACTTTTTAAATTTATGCTTCTGTTTCACCAGTTCGGTATTATAAAATGAGATCATGTTCTTCTCTTCCATGCATAAAGGGTAATATTCTTCTGGGAAAGTAGTAGTCCTTTAATGATATTGCTATTTTATTTCTGGAAGTTTCCCAGAGTAATAACCCCACTGTGCTCTGGAAAAGGCCCTCCATTTCCTCTGGATAATTTGGTCTGGATAATTCTTGATCTGGTCTTATATCTTCTAATAGTGTCACTTCCCAACAGCTTCAACTGCTGCTGACCCTTGTGGGTGAGCTTATGAGTGAGCACAGCTACTCCACTGGTAGCTATCGGTATATGATATTGCCTTCTGGATCATTTGGCTCCTCCAATCCTGTCTCCTCATCTCAGACATTGCATGGCCTCGAGGAAAGAAACTTCACTATTTTACTTTCACCACAGCACAAGTGAGTCCAGGATAGGACTTTTAACAATACTACTGAAACTTTGCTGTACTGGACAATGCACAGAAAAGCTTGAAATTTGTCCTGTACAGAATTACTCGTAATAACACACCTGTTCTAATCTGTTGTCAGGATCTCTGCTCAGCTCTTAGAATGTTTCCTTGTGCTACTGAGGGGCAAGCTCAATTCCTACCTGGGAATGTTCTGACACTTGTACATCTCAGCTTTTACGTCTGCTTGCCTTCTGTGCCTCTGAGAAACACAAAAGTCCTTTTCTCTTGTCTAAGTTTTACTTTCTATCCTGTCACAGGAAACTGACCTATTCTTCTTGAGATATTTCCCCATATCCTCATGCCCATGATTGCCTTTCACTACAAATGTGTGGAGTGTATTTTATTGAACAGATAAGTCAATCATTCTATTCTATAGTATATTTACCAGAACTGAATTATTGAATCCTAAATTATGCCATTCATTGTGTCATAGTGTAATTTAGAGCTGTGCCA
The DNA here is from genome assembly GCF_000696425.1 of Galeopterus variegatus. NCBI lineage: Eukaryota > Metazoa > Chordata > Mammalia > Dermoptera > Cynocephalidae > Galeopterus > Galeopterus variegatus. The sequence continues at coordinate 63,416 of NW_007728629.1, read as the reverse complement.
AGCTCATGTTTATTTTTTCATACAACTTTTTCTCTTACATGAGGTAAAAGTAATGTCAAGACTCTCTGTCTGGGCAAAGTCTGCTCTTGGGTGTTCATGTGCGTGCACATTCTTCCTCAGAAAGACACAGGTATGTTCCACGTAGAGATGATCTACAGAATCCAGATTTCTTTGAGAGGGAATCACAAAATAAATTAATAATTAAATACAGTATTTCTCCAACTCTGTATGGGTAGTACTTTGCTGAGGAAATCAATTTATATTAATAGACCAAGAACAAACCCCTCTGTCACAAATTTCCCTCCAGAACAATACAGATGTTTGTTCCTTATATATGAAGGTACTTTAAAAAGTTCATGGAAAATAGAAATAAAATGTAATAAACTAAACTTTCCATAAACTTTTTGAAGTACCCTTATATATGTATAAATTGAAGGATTCAGTTAAATAACCCCCAAGCATATCAAAGGGAGATGTTCCCTAAAAACAAATGCCAACAAATTCTATCCTAGAATGTGATATGAGATTTACTACTTTCAAAATGCTGTCTTCCCACCTTAAAATGGAAAGAGACCTTCTCCATCATGTGTGTTATTAAAAGGATATTAAAGGACTGGGTACTGAATATTGATAAGCCTGAGTCTCACTCTTTTTCTTAAGAGGAAATACGAACTTAATAAGATGCTCTTTTTGGTTTAGTTCTCCTCCTAAACACAAAGATTGTGTAGCTACTCTACTTATTTATGGTACTCACACGGGCTGTGGTCTCAGTGGTAAAGTTTTAATTATTTCAGAAAATGTAGAACTCTTACATATTTATAATGTTTTCCTATTGGGACATGAAAAGAGAATTCGTTATATAGAGAAATCTGTAATTTTTCTTTCTAGAAGTAGCTATGCTATAAGTAACATTTACAAAATAGGGTTATTATTTATTTTTATAGTTATATTTTTGGAATCCATTAGGTCTACTGTGGGAAGTAGATAGATTTTCTTGGTCCTGTCCATAATCATGGCATCATTAGAGGTTATTCTCTCCTTTGAGATGCATATAAAATTGATTTGCATCCCCTATTTTATGTCCAATAAGAAATCTAATGCGTTTCCCAATGTTTCTGTGAATTCCCAGAAGTGTACATTCTCACAGCCACTTCTGATTCCAATTTCTGGCTCACTCTGAATTTAATCTACATATTTGTCATTTCCTCTAGCAGCTTTCTTCATAATCTACTCAAGTAAGTGATGTTGCCTATATCTTTAAGTTCTCCCATATACCACTGACAGAAAGCATTTATAAATACAGCAGATTATATTGAAGATTTAGAGTGACAGGGTTGGTAGTGGGTGCACTG
>NW_007728629.1:61220-61755 GCF_000696425.1 Galeopterus variegatus | reverse complement strand
ATTCTCACAGCCACTTCTGATTCCAATTTCTGGCTCACTCTGAATTTAATCTACATATTTGCCATTTCCTCTAGCAGCTTTCTTCATAATCTACTCAAGTAAGTGATGTTGCCTCTGTCTTTAAGTTCTCCCATATACCACTGACAGAAAGCACTTATAAATACAGCAGATTATATTGAAGATTTAGAGTGACAGGGTTGGTAGTGGGTGCACTGCAGTAATTTATAGTAATTCATATAAAAATTGAGTACTAGGGTACTTCAAAACATTTGTGAAAAAATGGAATTAAAATATAATATGAATCTCTTCATGAACTTTTTGAAGATTGCTCATATTAGATATGCCCATCTTTTGAAGTTCTTTTCTTACCACTCTGTCTTTTGCATGAACAGCCACAAAATTCTAATTGGCAAAAATTCTACAGGGCCTCCATCGAGTACAAAATATTTTGACCTCACTGTTCCTGAGAACTTCTTGAATAAAAATATTTTATTAGAATTATTTCAGTACTGATAGATTTTCACTTAGTATTTTT
>NW_007728629.1:57595-59862 GCF_000696425.1 Galeopterus variegatus | reverse complement strand
CTTTCTCCAGAAATTGATTTTTCCAACAATTTAATGAATAATATGCTTTGATATGCACATTATTGACCATTGTCAACTTTTTGTTTATTTTTTCTATCAGAAATATTCATCTTAATTTGAATAGATAGCTTTAATTTAACACTTAAATGGTAGTGTTGTCAATTTAATAGTTCACAATAATTTTTGTTTTATAATTTAAGCAATATAAGCCTTTGGTTGGGATGCTTTCACTATTTATTATGGTATCAAATAAAACAGGAAAGAGAAGGCGAAGGATGCAGAATCAGTGGCTGGGGAACAAAAGAGAGGTAAGGAAAGAGGATCACTGAGAAGTGAAGAGTTGCTACTTCTTTCTGGCTAATTAGCTCTTTTGCACAGTAGGGTCAGAATTCCCCTAGGGCCAACCTTTTGGTATTAAAATGATGAGAAGAAAAGCTTTCATAGTCCTATTTTAGATCTCTTCCAAGTGCCTCTTTGTTCTGCTGGCCTCTACTCTCACCCAGCCCTCTGGTCTCTATTGACTTTCTCCAACTCCCAATTTTTTTAAAAAATTGAAACATAAATGATAATACATATTTGTGAGGTACAGTGTTGACTATTGATACTTGTGTATGATATATGATGATCAAATCAGGATAATTAGCATATTCATCATTACAATATGAATCAATTTTGTATCCATTAACCAATTTCTAGCTAACCCCTCTCCCCCTTTCTCACCTCTAGTAACCACAGTTTTGTTCTCTCCTTCTGAAAGTTCCACAGATTATTGTGATTGTTGTTTCTTTTTTCTCTTCATACCCTCCTTACCCTCTCCCTCCCTCCTTCCTCTTTTTCTCTCTCTTTGCTCCCACTTATGAGTGAGGACATGTGGTATTTCTCTTTCTTTGTCTGGCTTATTTCACTTAGCATAAGTTTCTCCAAGCTCATCCATGTTGCTGCAAATGGCAGAGTTTCATTCTTTTTGATGACTGAGTAGTACTCCATTGTGTATATATACCACATTTTCCTTATTCAGTCTCCATTGATGGACATTTAGGTTGGTTCCAACTCTTTTCTATTATAAACAGAGCTGCAATAAACATAGGAGTGCAGGTATCCCTTCAACATGATTATTTCCATTCCTTTGGGTATACACCCAGCAGTGGGATTGTTAGGTCATATGGCAGTTCCATCTGTAGTTCTTTGAGAAACCTCNGATTATACTTCAGTCTTTTATACATTTTCAGTTGGTATATGGTGAAATGTATGAGTCTAGTTTCATTCTTCTACACATGGATATCCAGGTTTCCCAGCACAATTTGTTGAAGAGGCTGTCCTTCCTTTTCCTATTGTATGTTCTTGGTGTTTTTGTCAAAGATCAGTTGGCTGTAAGTATGTGGGTTGATTTCTGGGTTCTCTATTCTCTTCCAGTGGATTTATATATATATATATTTAACAGAGAGCAGTTTAGAAATTTCACATCTCCAACTAAAATTCTATAGTTTCCCATATAAAGTAATATGTTCTGATAGATACATGTATAAGACCATCCACCCTGGAGAGAATTAGAAGTAACTATAGAGGGTTGTAACTATAGAGGCAGAAGTAACTATAGAGGGTTGTGGTGCTCCTTGAGTGAGTTTGATACCTCTGGTGTCTTTCCCCTCTGGTACATCTGTCCTCATCATTCCAGGAGTGCCTTTGTTTACGTCCACATCCTCTTGCACCCTTTCCGAGTGCTTCTCTTTTTCCTAGTTCCCATTCGACTTTATTTTCTGTAGAACATAAGATTTCTACTCAGGGTCCTGCTCACTGTGCCACCACCACCAACCTCAAAGGGACTAGGTAGTTTGAAGGGATTTTCAGGGCTGGGTCCAGCCAGTAAGAAGACTCCTCCAGGTGGTGCTGCTCATATTATGCCATATGTACGTGATATTTCCCTTATGTTCACAGCTAGCCTTAGAGATCCAAACATTTGGGAGAATAAGTAGAGCATACTGTATTTGAAGTTTCTATGCAGAATAAAGAATATATTAGAATGTGGTTTAACACCTTGTTTTCTCAAAGCTAAACATTTAGAGCATAATCTTGTTTCTTCAGTAGCCTGATAGCTGTTACATTTCTCAATATTCATACCAAATTGTACAGATGACAGAACTTTACCTAATCTGAAACAGCCTGTTTGGTTTATGGTTATATTTAAATTTAAAAGATCTGTTTTTTTAAAAAAGTACGTGCAAAGATTCTGGTGGACAGATTTATTTATTTATTTTAAAGTCATGATT
>NW_007728629.1:55495-57032 GCF_000696425.1 Galeopterus variegatus | reverse complement strand
TTAGAGATCCAAACATTTGGGAGAATAAGTAGAGCATACTGTATTTGAAGTTTCTATGCAGCATAAAGAATATATTAGAATGTGGTTTAACACCCTGTTTTCTCAAAGCTAAACATTTAGAGCATAATCTTGTTTCTTCAGTAGCCTGATAGCTGTTACATTTCTCAATATTCATACCAAATTGTGCAGATGACAGAACTTTACCTAATCTGAAACAGCCTGTTTGGTTTATGGTTATATTTAAATTTAAAAGATCTGTTTTTTAAAAAAAGTACGTGCAAAGATTCTGGTGGACAGATTTATTTATTTATTTTAAAGTCATGATTCAAATCCATTCAACCATGCTTTCTTGCTCCAGGCTCTAGCCTACACATAATTTTTCATCAAAATATTATTTGAACTGAGGACATCTGTAGTAGTTTGAAACGTATTTTCTCCAGTACTTAATTTTAAGCTCTCTATACATCTTAGAATTCTTTCAAAAAATTCTATAACACGTTATCTACTATGACATGTTCTAAGCATAGAAAAAACTGTAGTGAAAATTATAACAAATATCCACCATTAACCAACTTTGTCAGCTCTTCATACTTTGTCATATATGCTTCTGATATTCCAATTAAACATTGAAGATTCATTTGACTCCCTCTGCTCAATTATCCCCCCTTTTATTTCCTTCTCCTTTTTCCAGAAGTAACTGGTATCTTTGTTGTTTATCAAAATAATGTATGTTTATACCTTTATTACATATGCATGTATTCTGAAATAATATTCAATGTTTTTTATGATGTTAAATCATACAAATATTATCACCATGTTAAGTGTCCCTTTGAAACTTCATTTTTCTTCATAACATGCTTAAGTTTTTTTTGCTGCTAATGCTTGTAGATATAATTTATTCATTTTCACTCTGTAAGAATTCCATTGTATAAATAGCACAATTTATTTTCTTTTGTCCTGTTTTCTGTACTTTTCTTTCACTCTCTTGGCAGTTACACATTCAAAGGGCTTCTTGAAACAAAGACATGTGACTATTAATAAATGATTATTCTTTAAAGCCATTGAGATTTGGAATGGTTTGTTATGCAGTAATAATGCTAATTCCTTTAGTTTGAAAATAACGGAATGTCTCTTTTCTTAATCCCTAAAGCACTTTCTGCTTCTCACTGGATCCATGCATGTAATGTCTATGGTTGTTGCTACTGAGGGTCTCTCCCTTAGTTCACACGGAAGTGTAAGTTCTTTGAGAGATGGGCCTGGAACCCGACTTCAAGTGTTTATTGCCCTATACCATTAATCCTGGTTTGATGATTCTAATAATTATTTCATTTCTAAAGTAAATAAATCAAGTTCATGTTAAAATCAATTTCATTGCTATTTTTCTTTTCTACAAAATCCTAAGACTTTTTTTTATTTAAAACGACCACACTCAACATTTCCTTAGTGTTTTCTTAATTGAGCAGAGACAGAAAGTGTCTTGCTCTTGGGCTTTCATCCCCCCCTGCAGTGCCGTCCTCCATTATTGTTATTTGCTGGC
>NW_007728629.1:53039-54498 GCF_000696425.1 Galeopterus variegatus | reverse complement strand
TACTGAACCATAGTATGTCAGGGCTGGGAAGGATCATAATGTCTATCTAATAAAATCTTTTTTTATCAAGGCAGAAATGAATAAAATAGTCAATATTTGATCGATTTTGATTTTCAAAATGTAATTTTCATATGGTTCAACTCATATGGTGGGAATTAGCCCCAGTCACTTGCCCAGTGAGATGTCTCTAGGGCAGGGGCACTGCACTATGTGAATTCTTCTCAGTGATCTGAGTAATACCACTTTCTCTGTCTCCCATCTTGCTTCCTGTCGTTATTATTTTTTTTTTTAAGAAAGTTGATATATGTGTAATAGAAGGAGGGAGAAAGGAGCTACATACACATAAGTTTCCTTCAAGGGAAATTAGGACATTTTAAATGAAGGCAAACTATTGAGATATATTAGTACAATTCTTTGCCAGGAGGGAAGAATCTTGAATCATGTATTTTGTTCCAAGCCATTCTGTTATTATCTAAATAGACTTTTCTCAAGTGATGAGTGGGTAGCATTCTAAAAATTATTTGTAAGTGAGTTGCTCTAGGTCTTGGAAGGCATTTATTCTACAGATAGCATAATGAATGATTATTATGTTTCCTGACCGAGGTTACAAAGTCACTTTAACACATAAGGTACCTAAATATATTGGAATTGTTTCAAAATACATCTAACCATCACATGTCCTGTTATTTCTGTAAGACAATTTCTTTCTTCATTCTAAGTCTTTTCCTCTCAGTAGTAGCAGTCATTTCTAGAACTGATGTAGAGCAGAGGCTTTGTTGGAGGTAGGTTGAGGGGTACACCAGGTACCATCAAGAAACTTTTTTATGCAATTTAAATTTGTATCTACATGACAGAAAGGGTGTTAAACGTACCCACTCTCCAGTTGTTCAGAATCAAAAGATAAAAGGAGAATTCTACCATGAGGAACATGGGGAGTGTTTTGTGACACATCGTTTATAAATTGAGGACTACCTAATTTACATCTTCTGGGCTTTCTGTTTTGTGTCTTAATTCCATTTTAGAATTTATACTATTTTGTGCCTTGCTCTGTGGAAATTTGACAGCTGTGTTTAATTAGAACACAACTTTATACTGAACTTTCAAATTGTTTTTCTCAGGTCTGAACTTTTCAAATTGTTTTTATTTGACCCAATGTTTTATTTTCATTGTACTCCATGATTTTTTTGTAATGAGCACTGTGATAGCAGGAACTTTCAAACTTAAAAGTTAACTCTGATTTGCCAAGAGAAGCTCTGTTTCTGAAAGTAATTATTTGCAATAATTGCCATGCTGTTTTCTGAAGAGGTAAGCTTCCTGGTGTCACAGGGCAACATCACACACACCATCCTGGGTCTCCTGCTGGCTCCTGTCAGATTAATATGTGCTGCTTCCCTGCTGAAAAACCCACATGGGTTCTCTTCCAGGCCACCTGTGGAGGAGGAGAGGGTTTTTTTTTTTT
>NW_007728629.1:49066-52374 GCF_000696425.1 Galeopterus variegatus | reverse complement strand
AAAAACCCACATGGGTTCTCTTCCAGGCCACCTGTGGAGGAGGAGAGGGTTTTTTTTTTTTTTTATTATTTCCTTACATTTCTAACACTTTAATTTTCTCCCTGATTAGATGATGCAGAGAATAAGAATTGCTAGAATGTGGATTGGAGCATTAAATATCACTTATTGTAATGCTGATTTTGACAAAATTTAATCTCAGGAACAAAGCAAGTTGGATTTCTGGTCTCACAACTTTCTAGCACTTTTCTCTCACATTTTTTTTTAAAGAACTTGACAAAACTTGGCTACTTCTGCTCACATTTTATCTTCTTCTTCCTTGCTCTAATCAACTCTTCTCTAAAAAGGAGTAAATGTCGGCTCTTGGTAAAGGTTGGGAAAGTTCAGATGTGGGTCTTTTACTATTTTAATCACCCAGTGGCTGGGCTAACCATATCTGTGATTTATTTCTTTTCCTTTTTATCCTTTATCATAACTTGCTTTTCTCAAAACAGAGTTATCCTCAGTAAACTTCAGGTGCCAGAAATTCCTCTCCATTGTTTTTCCTTATTCAGGGAGAAGAGAAACTTGCACTGGGAATGGCTGCATTCTTATCTGGCAATGTCAGACTGCACTTTCATTTGACCATCACAAGACCAATATGCATCTGAAATACCAAAGGTTCCAAGTGTGAGGGGGGATAAGTCTTTCTGATTTGCTGTGCCAGATATTTGAAATAAATTACTGACTCTGCTGGTGTATCTTTTAATTTTCCAAAGCTTAATTGTGAAGTCCTAGAATATTTGTTTCTTTATTCCCTCTTTTTTACTGGACTCTCTCTCCTCTGCAGTTGGGTGATTGGTGTAAAGGTCTCTGTGGTTGAGTTTCAATGTGGAAATAGCTTTGTAAGTCATTTTCTATGTTCTCAGGGATGAGGCCCTTTATCTTAATGAATAGATTTTCCAGATAACATATCCTCCCTCTTGGGATAAGTTATGCTTTTGATATTTGTTAACTGAAAAATTATTGTAATATTTACTATAAGTTAAGCAAAGATTTTGAGTGTAATTTATTAATCACCAAATCATTTTCATATGTATGACAGAGTGTGTGAGGTATGTTTTATTCAGTCTATAGACAATGTTTAGAGAGCAAATAGATACAACAATTTCTAATTATAACCTCCGTATTGTCCACCCTCCACACCACCTACCACCCACCCCACCAGGCTCCTAGAAGTTGTCTCTTATTGATTGGGAACCACGAGTTGCTGGAGTACAAGCTGATGGTGTGATTTTTTTAGGTATTTAATATATGATAATCATTTACTCATTAGATGAGTGATGGAACATCAACTATGTTCTGTGTGAAATGCACTTGTTAACCTTGTAGAAAAAAAAAGATAAGGATAATTTAATGATATTCTGGTTTACATTAAATTTGATATCTGTTACCATGCATGAAATTTTACTTAAACTCTGTTCTTAAGGAGTGGGTAAGACTTGTGTGTATGTGAACTGATCTCAGCAACATTTGGCCATCACTTAGGAAGGCTTAACTCCATTGGTGGTTACTCATAAGATTTGGCAAGAAAATTATTTCCATCCTCAAAATTTATTTCTAGTGAATTGTTATTAACAGTCAATAGACTTTACTTGAGATCTAAAAGGAATTTTCCACCAATTGTTAGCAGTCAATCTACCTTATTGGAGACCTAAAAGGAATTTTCTACCATATGCATATATATATTCTTTGCTTTTCTCATTAAATGCTGCTAGCAGGGAATGTGTAAGGTCTTTAGCTCATCCTGTCCTATTGTAAAACCAACTCATTATCCTCCCAAATCCCTGTACATTTATGTCTCTTTCTCAAAGGATCTTGCTCCTGAGTTTGTTGTTGTTGTTTTAATGAAATTGAGAAATTACTCCTTCCCTTAATACCTGGTTATGACTCAAGGCAAAACTGTTTCTAGAGATAGTTGCTATTTAGGGCCTTGGGACAGCAAAGAATCCAAGGCTGGGCAATGTGCTTGTGTTGCCCATCATGGTACCTTGAGTGTCGAAAATAGAAAACTGTATCTGGTCAGGCTCAATCAATATTATGTGAATGAACGAACAAATAGCCAGGGTGAGGATGGCTGCTCTCTCTTTATTCAAATGCAGTCACATGATTCTGGCATTTGTTTTCATAACTGGCTTGTGCGTCTTAGGTTCTTTTTCATTGGGCCCTCTCCATAAGGCTGCATTCTGTGGTATAGACTAAGGACAAAATTACGTTAAAACGTAGAATATGAACCCTATTTCACTTGTGAGCAGCTCTGACAATAATAGATTGCTCATTTAATGGCAGGATATGTTATGATATCTGCTGAAATCAGCAACATGGGTCCAGTTACTACATGGCATCACCACATTATCAAGTGATAATAGGGACATTAACACATTAATGCTTTTGTAAATGCTCCCTCCTCAAGAAATTATAATAGAATCCTTGGACATATCTGAATATAAATCACTGGAGATACAATAGACAGGAAAATATCTTTGGTTCTCTCTCAATCTCATTCTCTCTCACACTCTCTCTCTCTTAGAGCTGATGGAGGGGAATTTCTGCAGCAAACAGGACTTTCCTGTGACACTTATCACAGTGGCATGACCCCTTCAAGTGGTTACAGAATGTATTGCCAAGCCAACACTCTGCCTTTTTTTTTTTTTGCTCAGTTCCTAATAGGCCTTGGCAGTTATCCATATTGAGAGACCCTGAGGCCCTGAGAGAAAGGTCTAAGTCTTCGTGCCTCTGAGAGACCTTGCTGTGAGTTGGAATGAAATAAATATGTTTAGCAGCCAAAGAGAAAGAAAGGGGAAAGGGAGAGTAGAAAAAGTTGACAAAAATCTACATCTACTATTGAGACTTTGCCTTTGTTTTGGAAACTTGCTTATCAGAACTTGGGATATTAAAACAAAACAAAACAAAACAAACAAAAACAAATTTCCAAACTGCTATGAATTTGTATATAAGAGGAATATCTTTAGAGACATGACATCTAAAAATGTAAATTGAACTAACACAATAAACCTACAAAATGAGATTTTATTTATGCCTCTTTCAGAAGAAATAATTGATGACTTTCAAATATCCCTTGAATAAACTTGGGTTGAACTTCAACGTGAGACAAAAAAATCAAGGCCCTATTCTTTAAGGTTGCCTGTCAATCTCAATTACTGAGCAAAGTTGTCATGACTGTCACATACATGGGTATAGGATATTTGCTAGTGTTAAAAATATTTCAAGAAACAGTAGCAAATATTGAGTTAAGCTGGCTAAATCTTTGG
>NW_007728629.1:47964-48476 GCF_000696425.1 Galeopterus variegatus | reverse complement strand
AGTGTTAAAAATATTTCAAGAAACAGTAGCAAATATTGAGTTAAGCTGGCTAAATCTTTGGGATTAGAAGAAGAGCAACTCAAAGGAATCTGTCAAAATATTGAGTTCTTCAGAGAAAGATGCAAGATAAAACTAAGTTATTTTTAATCCATTTATTTCACAGGGTGGTCATGATCAGTAATGAGCATTTTATATCTCTAAACTCAGAGAACATAGTTCTTCACAAGATTTACATGATTAGAGAAGACTTTATGAAAGTACGTATACTAGGAGGCCTTCCTAGTGAATGAAACTGCTTTGCCTAAGAGGAGTTGAGCATCACCTGGGTTCCTTCTGCCTGTATCTAACATCAGTGGTCCACAGGAATTCATACTTGCGGGACAGTATATTCTGACGATGTAACTTAATTTTTATGTTACCTGCTTACTAGGGCTGCTCCTGTTAAATGTTGAACATTTTTGACTATAGAACTTTTCTTTTGAGCATTATAATACCTGTTTCTGTTGTCCACT
>NW_007728629.1:43523-47202 GCF_000696425.1 Galeopterus variegatus | reverse complement strand
CAGTTTGAGAAACATGGTTTAGACCTTCTTGTGGTTAGCATCTTCCTTCTAATCAACATCATACTGGCTTTCCATCCTCTTGGATTCTGATTCTGCATGTTCTCAGGGGTCCTCCCCTTTACCACCTATACCCACAATGAGCTTACTTCACAGTGTCTTAGGTAAGTCAGAGAATGGTGTGATCAGAGAACTTGGCTGACTTTAAAGGTGGAGCAATGAACCAGGAGCCCAAGGAATACAAATGACCTCAGGAATCTAGAAAAGGCAAGGAAATAAATTCTTCCCTAGAACCTCCAGAACACTGGCTTGTTGACACTTTGATTTTGGGCCAGTGAAACCAATTTCAAACTTATGACCTTCAGAAGTATAAGGTCATAAATTCATGTTCTAAGCTATTACATTTGTGGTAACATGTTACAGCAGCAGTAGGAAGTTGATACAACTTCTCTAAACCTCAGTTTGTTAAGAAATGAGAATAATTATGATTGCTATTCTTTAGGGTTTTTAAACAGATCAAATGAGATACAATATTGGGGTACAGAAAGCTGTTACCCCACAATATGGTGCTTTGACATGGTGAAATAAAGAATCAGCTTCAAGGTCTCTCTGACCTTCCCCTCTCCATACACCTGTCTGTCAATCCTCTGACATGTTTCAAAGCACAGGATGAAGCTGTTCCTTTATTTGCCTAAAGTCCAGATCCAACAAAGAAGAAAATAACTACTTCTGATCTTTTCCCTGAGGTTTTATTAACTTAACTCAAATCAAAAGAGAAGAAAGACTGAAGTGTGTCAGCACACCTGGACAGAGTTTTGTTATAAACCATTGTCTTCTATCTCGGTTCCATTCAGTGTTCCAAAGAGAATCATTTACCAGTCATTGTTTGCTCTGTGACCTGACAGACTTTGTTCCAGGTCATTGCATGGTCCCTAGACCCATTGAGATTCCCTCCCTAAGAGTCATTTACTTCTACGCTCCCTACAAAGAGAAGTAAGTGAACATCTGTACCCCACTGAAAAATTGAGACATTCTCTTTGTGATTCGCCCATGCATGTCCTCTTACAGCATGTTAAAATGATAAAATTTGTTATGCTTTTTCTCTATATTAGTCTCTGTTTATTAGTGCATTTGTCAGAGAACCTCAGGTGGTTAAAGAGAAAGTTTTCCTGTGGCCCTTACAACAAGGGTAAAACATATAAGTATACATTAAATATATGCTGCTGATGAAGATGGTGATGATGACGAAGACTCTGCCTCACTTTTAATTGGGCAGAATTGCAACCATTGCTAAAAAAAGGGCTTTTCTTAACTCATTTGATTTAGATCACTTCCATTGTTTTCTAATTCCAGCTGTCTCCTTAGGTAATAAACCCTCTCCCCTTTGTGTGTTTCCAGAAAAAGCTAGTCATGTTATTTTTCTCATATTAAATCAATCAAATTAACAAGCACTTTTTGACCATCTACCAACTACGCACTAACCTATGTGCCAGAAATCACTTGGCTCATTCATATTTCCCTTGAGTTTTTATAATTTATAGCTTTATTTTTTTATTTTAACTTCTCAACATACATAGCAGTTGATTTTTGTGTTCCTTTACTATAATTCATAGTTTTAAGCTTGAGTATAGTTATTTATCTTTCCATGGAAAAGCTGCTTTTGAAAGTCTAATGGTCCCATGACTCTTTATTGTTTCCCTTTTTCAGCACCTCCATATCCTCAAATAATACACATGATAAAAAAGAAATGTTTTGCCTCTTAAGGAGCTAAGGATTTATTATAGCAAGTATAACATGATCAGATGCCAATTAAATGGAGTACAATTAAAAATGATATGAGCTCATAGGAGAAAGAGCTGTATGTTATGTTTGAAAAAGCCTTTAGGAAGGAAGGAAGTCTTGGGATGTAATTTGAAAGATGCATAGAATTTGGATGGGAAAAGGAGATGGGGCAAAGTGCTCTAAATTGTATGAGCTCATAGGAGAAAGAGCTGTATGTTATGTTTGAAAAAGCCTTTAGGAAGGAAGGAAATCTTGGGATGTAATTTGAAAGATGCATAGAATTTGGATGGGAAAAGGAGATGGGGCAAAGTGCTCTAAATTGGGGGGGGGCACTGAAAAAATCCATTGAGTCCATTTAGAGATAGAGATGAGCAGGGCTTGCATGGAAGTGGATCAGCTGATATGGGGGCAAAGTTAAGATTGAATCAAAATGTGGTCAGGCTTCACAGGTATTGCAAACACTGCTTATTCTATCTTATTCCTAAATCTCCTTAGAAACCCACACCAGTGCATCTGTAAGTTTAAACAAAAAGGCATTCTTTTCCTTTTTATTTTATAGCAATCAGATGGAATAGTCTATATTCTAATCTATCCAAGCTGAATCTCAGCTCAGGATGCTAGGGTTAATGGACAGCTATTTTCTCTCCTGCCAAATAGCTCGGACCCTGTGATATTGAATGCCATTAATGGTGATGAAGTTTCAATTTTAGACATTTTTAAAAAGGAAGAAACATTTGATAGGCATATAGAGTAGATAGAGCAGGACCATTCCAAGTATCAGGGGGACTGGTGTGGGGAAGGAACAAAGCCATCAGCAGTTTATCTTTATTACTGTTTCAGCCCAGTCTTATTAAAATAAAAGGGGCCAGCACATCAGTGAAGTAATAGTGCAGGATGCATTAGCACCAGCATCCTTGGCAAAATCTTCTCTGCCTTCTGGGTAGAAGCGACGAATAGGAAGTAAACGAGATGATTCAGGAAAATAGCAGAGATGGTGAATCAGAGAAGGTATGGGCTCCTTCAGAGGTAATTTAGTTCATGTTCAAAAGATGGTGACCCCTTCCTAAAAAACACATAATAAAATAAATAAATAAAAGGGGAGAAAATAGTCCATTTCATAAGCCCCAAGTACATAAGAAAAGACATGGGGATTCTAAGCAAGGGGAGTCTTCAAACTACATTTCTCAGATGTGTCAGAAGAGATTCAGCCCCGGCTAGAGAAGATGCAGGACTCTGAGTGTGCAGCAGTCTTTGCTTGGGGTGTTTCCCACACATTTCCCTTCCTGATGCTTTCATGGGCCTCCAACAATATGGGTTAAAATAAAATGAAGCAGCACAATGCCCTGCAGGTTTTTGATGTTTTAAAAACATTTTTCAAATATAAACATATAAAAAAGGGCATACAGCAAATTTTACTTGTGAGTGAGTAATCATAATGTAAATAAATACACATGTAATCACTGCCTAGGTCAGGACACAGCATGCTGGCACACACGCCACTCCTCTCATCCCCACTGGGTTCCTTCCCAACACTGTTTCTTTCTCTCCCCCAAAGGTTACCACTATACTGTGTTTCTTGGTAATTACTTTATTGTTCCTCTTTATACATTTGACACCAATGTGTGTTTTTCATGAAAATCACAATTTAGTTTTGCTTGTTTTCATAGTGTTGTATAAGTGGAATTATGTGATAAGTATTCTTTTGTGTCTGGCTTTACTTTTTTTTTTCTCTAATGTTATGTTTATGAGATACATCCATGGTGTTTCTTGTAAGTCATTCTAATGAATATTACATTACACACATGCATTACAGAATAAATGCGGAAACAAGTAGATATACATCTTAGATAACATTTCTTAACAGAATCCCAGTTAAGATGAACATTCATCAGCTCCTAAA
>NW_007728629.1:41498-42958 GCF_000696425.1 Galeopterus variegatus | reverse complement strand
CTGAAAAATCTTTTTTTGTCATATAATGTAAAATAATCATGGGAGTGATAGATCATCGTATTTACAGATTCTGTCCACACTCAAAGGAAAGGGGGTTTTATAAGGTGTGGGTCACCGGGGGCATCTTAGAATTCTGTCTACTACAGGTGTAAAGAAAAGAACAATTAGAAAATAGGGCCTCATTGCATTCCACTGTTGATTTAGCTTTGATACTTAAAGTGACCTGGGACACTCATACTTCCTGTAAAATTGATGCCTACCTTTGGTAGAGAAGGCTACTACTTGGCGTGCTATTTTTTTCTCTTCCTTAATTTAAGATATATTTATTGGGCATATGCTATTAATAAAGCACTGTGGATTGATACAAATATTATGTGACAATTACATAATAACTTATAAAACAAGATAAACCATAACAACACAATATTTAGGACTCTATGTGAATTCTACTGAGAGTGAAGCCATCTAAGACTAGCTGAGACTGGTTTTATTTCCCCATCTCTAGTTGTTTTACAAGTTATCTTTCAGAGTGTAAGCTGAGCATGTGCAGAAAGAAGGACCTTACCCTCCAGATGACCTTGGGCACTACAGGAACCTAAAAATACTCCACCAAAGGACCGGATTCAGGCTCAACAAATCAGCCCCTGTCTGTGTCATATGACCCGACCTAAACCCAGACAATCACACTTTGCCTAGTCACGTCACCTGAACAGGAGCCAGCCAATCACGAGTCCTTGATCCTTACCGATCCTTTAAAAACCTGCCCAGCCCCTGGATCAGAGACAGATTGGAGAGGCTTGCCTCCACCTGTCTCCTTGCCTGGTTGACCTCGCAATAAAGCTTTTTCTTTTCATAAAAACTGGTGCCATGGTGTTGGCTTCTGTGTGCATCAAGCAGTGAGCTCCTGCTTCATAACGAGGGCACAGAGGAAGGCTTCAGGGTTCAGCCGAACTTGACACACATCCCTTGCCTCTGGTCTCTCCTCCTTATTTCCATTTTCCCCAAAAAGCTTTTTTATTAATTCGATGAACATTTACATAAAATTTACTGCCAAGCACTCTTCTAAACCCTTTACACATCTTAACTCATTTAGCCTCACAGCAACTCCATACTTTCATGACCTCATTTAATAGGTGAAAATATCCAGGCACAGAAGTTTAGTGACTTGTATAGGTTTGCACAACTAGTAAGCGGCACATCCACGGCCGAGCCCAAGTGCTTTGGTTTCAGAGTTCTTGTTTTTAAGTCATTAAGCTATACTGCTCCTCAATCTAGATAAAATGAAAATTTAAGCGTATTATTTCTAGGTTCATATCTTATGAACCATCTAGAGCACTGGTTCGTGAACAGCGTCAATTTTTGCCAATTTTTGCCCCTCCTCCCCTCCAGACTGGAGACCTTTTTTTTTTTTGTCACAACGGGGGTGTGCTACTGGCATCTACTGGGTAGAGGTCAAGGAT
>NW_007728629.1:38623-40469 GCF_000696425.1 Galeopterus variegatus | reverse complement strand
GTAGTGCTGTTTCTTGGCACTGTGACTTATTTATTCTCTCCACCCATCCTCTCATCCACAATTCTCAGTCATTTACTTATCCCTTTGAATCTTAGCTCAGGCCAAAGTTATTAATGAAGCCTCTTTCTAAATGTCAGCTGGGGGCGAGGTGGCCCCATATGCTCATGCTAAATTACCCTATACACTTTTCAAGGGTTACATTTAAGACACTAAGCATTCATTAACTCTTTCTTTGCCCCTTTCTCCTCATGAGTTTGAGAACCCATTGGGATCAGGGACTGTGTCAGACTCACATCAAGAGTGATTTCTGGCAGAGACAGTCAATAAATTTTAATTGAGTGAGTTGATAAATAAAAGTATTGTGTTAGTTTTCTCAGGCATCCATAACAGAATCCCACAGACTAGGTAGCTTAAACAACAGAAATTTATTTTGCATAGTTCTGGAGGCGGGAAGTCAAAGATCAAGGTGTCAGCAGGTTTGGTTTCTCCTGAGGCCTGTCATGGCTTGCAGATGGCTTTCTTTTTGCTGTGTCCTCACATGGCCTTTCCCCTGTGCTCCTGATATCTCCTTTTTTTATAAGGTCACCAGTCCTATTGGATTAAGTCCCCACTCTAATGACCGCATTGAACACTAATTACCTCCTTAAAGGCCCTATCACCAAAAACATTCTAGTTAGGGCTTCAATATATGAATTTTAGCGACACACTGTTTAGTCCATTAAAAGTTTAATTTGAGAAAATAAAGGAAATAGCAATTTTTTTTCAGATTAGTTAGGAGATTGCTCCTCAAATCCAGTCATCTGATAGTATCTCTATTATTATAGGTGTTTTAAAAAATATATTTCATTAAATCTGTTCATTTTTTTCTTTTAAATGAATGTATTTATGTCATGACTGTCAATGAAAAGCAAGCTTATGTCCTTAAATAAAAGGTATCCATACAAAGACATGTGATAAAAACAAAACGGTATTATAAAATTGTAGTCAGAGTGTTGCCTATGGAAAGATCTTAACTGGCATTTGTGTTCTCTTTATTATTAAAAAGATTAGCAAGTGGTAGAGATATGTAAAGAGTCACTTGCACCAAAGCAATACAGTCAGAAAGAAGGAAAGAAAAGTGAAAATAGAATGATATTCTTACCATGGGAGTCAATGCTATTTCCTCCCATCTTTACCAAATTGGATAATCTGCACAGGCACAGGCCAGGATAGGGTCTAGGATGTGTAATGAAGAATGTGCGGATTTGAGCCTGATGAGGCTAGACTAGGGCAGGAGACTGTGAGCTCAGACTGATGGCTAGGTTCTGTTCATTTGCTCTTGTCTGCATAATTTGATATGATGTAACTAAACGTTACTCTTTGGATTTCCAATATACTAAAAATTTTACCATAGATAACCTTTTAGTATTAAGGGAATTTGCGCATATGCTTTATAAATCTTTCAAAGTTTACAGTGCTAATTTGATTCCCATTCCTTAAGCATGTTCGGTGACTTGATACTTTAAGCAGTGATTTAGAGAGTGATTTTGTAGTAATCTCTGGCAAGGGCTCTCATATTTGAAATGCATCATTATCACCTGAGGGCTTGTTAAAACACAGATTGCTGGGCCCCCACTCCCAGAGTTCCTAATTCAGCAGATCTTGGTGAAGCATGAGAATCTGCTTTTCTAACAAGATCTCAGATAACGCTGATGCTGCTTTTCTGGGGACCACACTCTGAGCACTACTGCTTGATGTGAATCTGATATTCAAGTACTGCCTTGCCTCTCTGGAGGACCCATGTATGAAAAAGAATCACATATAAGGATACTTCAAAAAGTTCATGAAAAGATTCATTTTTTTTTTT